>NC_092696.1:6548050-6650550 GCF_964275005.1 Diadema setosum | reverse complement strand
AAATGTAGAAAGAGAAACAGCGAGAGATAGAGTATGTTGGTGGGGAGTAGATGCTCCTCCGGTTCACATTATTGTTTACAGGAGAAAAATCGCACTCTCTGCCGCAGCCCAATTATATTTTTCAAGGACGAACGCTTATTTTCAGTTGAACTGGTTTTATGTCCGTATACGGTATGACAATAGCATGGAAAATTGTGTTTTTACAATCAAATGACTTCTACACGAAGAATACACGCAGACAAAATGAATAGTAGATATAGAAATATATCACTGTAAAATAATTATGAAAAACATTTAAAGTTTAGAGCTGTTAGAACCATCACTAAGTCCAAAAAAAAAAAAAAAAACCCAAGACAATGTTGCGTTTGAACTCCCTTTTGTTGATGCTTTTAAGCCTATGAAGTAAATGGAATAAAAGGAGAAAATCAGCGAAATACATCTCATGAGATTGTCACGTTACGTACAACTGTGCTTGCGTCATGGTCATATCTTGCCAGTATTGCTTATCTGTCCCAGACAAACGACTGTATTAATTTGGAAATATTGCGCTGATCGTATCGTATGATCATGGTTTACCCTATAAAATACCACTCCAGTCAGTGCAAAGGCCGAGAATCATGATATTTGCGAACTTGCGGCTGACTTCGAGATTGGCATCTATCATACGTCAATGACCACTTGAATGTGCTCTGAATAAATTTACATCCAGCTCTCAATAATTATAGAATTTCGTGTAACGAACACTGGCAGAGCACAAACTTTTTCTTACACTCGCTTATGAAAAAAAAAAAAAAAACGCACACACACACACTAAACAAGCAAAAGCACGTGTTTCGGCGGGCGGCAAGTCTTGCAAGCAGAAGTGAAATATCGAAGAACGCAAACATCTAATGTCAACATAACGAGGAGCATGACATTAAAACGCATCGGCTCCGACGTGATAGATTCTTTATTAAATGAAAGCAAGAGATTACTAGAAAGCAGAGAGGTGGAGATGTGCTATGACTTTTTTTTTGTTCAATTTCTCCCTCTGTGCAAATGCAACTGCTTATTTCTAAAAATGTGGATCAGCAGTCTGGCAGTTGCGATCTTAAAAATCCACAATTATGTTCAGAGGGAGACATATTAATAAAAATCATTTCAGAGCACAAATTTCTAGCTGTTTCCTTTAATGGCAAACCTGTGTAAAAAAAAAAGATAAAACAAAACAAAACAAAACAAAAAACACACACAAACAAATAAAACAAACAAACAAATGCCGTAATTATCCCCAAGCTGTTTTTGATAGTTTCAGAGTAGCAGTTTATCCAAACTGCGATATAATATCTTCAAATCTGAACTAGAGATGTATTTTCAAGCAATTTTGTGAATGATATGTAACATATAGTATACGTGGGGGCCAAGCGCCTCTGAATGTTCCACAGATTATGTTGTTCATCCCCCTAATCAAGTAGTATCATTACGATAATCATACATTATTAGTCGTGGTCAAGAAGGTGGCTGCATGCCAGCTTTGTATTCTTCATGAATGTCAGAAATGTGGTGAAATTAATGCGATAAAGATTGCATACAAATATTTCACATTCTTAACCCATTCCGTACGGGAACCTGTGATGGTGGCCTGCGTATATAGTAAGTCTATGAGCATGTCATAATTCAGTAGGTAATTCCTTCTAGTTTATTTTGCTTTAGGCCTACAAACATCCGCAGACCGTTTCCTAGACTGATCGTATTGGCAAGAGCATACAATTTTTGGCATAGTACCTAAACTTGCAAAGCTCTTTCCTAAGAAAAAACAACAACAACAACAACAACAATAACAATCGCAGCACATCTTTGTTTTAACTGTCTCTTTTTTCTGTTAGGAACTGTAATCTAAGAATCTTAAGTTTTCCCTTCATCTACCTAGATAGTCAATCTAGACTTTGGACGCAATTCAGTTTACAAGAGTACTGTGGGATCATTGCATTAACTTGTGTGTAAATATGAACTTCTTCACTTTTAACAATGCCTAGTGCAACGCTGTTAATATTTGCTGTAGAAATAACGAAAAAAAAAAGAGAAGAAATCATTCATGACTCTTCTGATAGTATAGCGTTCTTCCGACGCTGTTAGATAAGAAACCATTTTACAACTTCCGCCTTTTGGGTCATAAAACGATGTTCAAACAGATCATGATGAGGTGTTCTGGGATATGCTTCACATGAATGGATAAAAACGTGACAGATACTGTCAAGGCTAGTTGCTGAGGATAAATTAAACTACGCAGTAGTTCTGGGGTATTGTCAAAGAACGGAATAAAGATTTCTTTCGTAATTCTGACATTATTCTTCACTTGTTTTTCTCTCTGCTTCTCCGCACTTTATTATTAATATTTATTCTCCACTTCCTCCTTTTCATGTTCCATATTTCTATATCTATTTTTTCCACTTTTTTTGTGAGGGGTGTTTACCGAATAATTACCCGCTATGCACCTACCATATCGATGTGCTTCACGTGTACGTCCTATTATAGTTCTCGATTTCTAGTCATGAAGTCGAGTCCATTCCCTTTTCATTGATTTTGATCTCCTGCGGGGCACACTTTGTTGTTGTTGTTGTTGTTGTTGTTGTTGTTGTTGTTGTTGTTGTTGTTGTTGTTGTTGTTGTTGTTGTTTTAAGATTTTTCCGAGAATATTTTCGACCGGCCTGTTATAAAGGTATTCCTCTCAAGGTGGTTCAGAGAATGTAGAAAGATTCGTGTCGTGATATGGAAAGGCTGACCGTCTGAGATACATGACAGATATACAGTTCACTCTTCGTTATAACGAACACATTTATAGTGGATCTCTCATTATAACGAAATCAGAATTCAGGTCCCAAAATTATCATTTGTGTGTTGTTGGATACACGCGATATAGTTAGGTTATAACGGAATTTCGTTATAACGAATAAGCCGCAGGTCCCAAGGACTTCTTTATAACGGGAGTGTATACTGTATATTATTCTGTATGTCTTCTGGAGAAGGGCTACAGGCATTAAGGTCAAGTACTCTCTTTAGTGGACTTAAACATTACTTTGTTTTATTAATTTCATATCTTCCTGATAGCTTTCTACTAACGTTATCTTGGAAGTTGATGTGGAGTTTACTGGCAGTACATGGAGTTCGTTAAACTTTTAACGATTACATACTTTCGAGAAAGAAAAAAAAAAACACACCAGTGTGAGTTTCCTCAAGCTTTCTATCACATTCACATATGTTTGGAGTGAGTTCCCCCTTTAAATGTATGATTTGGAGGGCAAACAGTCGAGAAATTGTTGATGAGTGATAGGTATATTACCAATTAAAAAGACATATAGGAATATATTATGTAAATATTATTTCATATAATTATGTTATTCATTCATTCATTCATTCATTTATTTTTCATTTCCAACAAAAACATATAAATATATTACAGAAATTGAATACAAGTACATAAATTTCATCATAATACAAAATAAAGGATAAGTTTACTGAAAAATTGTAAGTATACGAAATGGGGAGGAATGCTAAAAAGCTTGGCTTGTAGTGTGCATTCCCCCCGTGGCACGTAATACAAGAAATAAATATATGATTGATTGACTGATATACATTGAAAAAGGATGAAACAAAGAAACTAAGACAAAAGACCTATAACTAACCTAACTATTCCGAAAAAAAAACCCTGAACAAATCCCTACGTCGCTGTCATGCCGGAAGAGAGAGGAAAGAAAGAGAGACAGAGAGGGGAGAGAAATAGAGAGTGTGTGTGTGTGTGTGTGTGTGTGCGTTGTGTGTGAGAGAGAGAGAGAGAGAGGGAAAGAAAGAAACTTATTACGTGAAGTGAAGATAAAAGACAAAAAAAAATAGAAGACGAGAGGTAGTGGATAGATGGAGCCGCTTAGCTGTGATTTCAGCAGAATATAACGTTGGAATTTACACTTCTTTGCAACCAATAAAGAATCAACACAATTTTTCGATTTGATAAAATTAATATTCAAAATATTAATTTTCATAATTGTATCACAGTATATCATTACAAAGAGAGAGAGAGAGAGAAACGAGAGGAGAGAAGGGGCAGAAAGAGGATATAAATACCCGTTTCAATGAAGGAATCAAAGGGTGCGAGAACGAAACACACACACACACACACACACACGCACACACACACAAACAAACAACACCTACAAGCTTGTATGACTATGAAAAACCCAAAGCACAAGATAATTGACGGCATAGTACACGGAGAAAAAAAAAATAGAAAAGGGTTAAGACCTTCTATACAGAGAGCTCAGCTGGGAGGACCAGGGAGACGAGAAGTAAGGAAAATAGCAGGGAGTTGAGTTTTCGTCCCACCTCCATTGAAATAGCAAAAGAAAAAGAATGAATACAGTATTAAAAACATGGGGGTGGGCGGGACAGGACAGGGGAAGGGTGGAAGAAAATAGAATTATCAGAAATGATGAAACATACTAGGAAATGTAAAAACCGAACAGAGCAACCAGTAATGTGATTTGACATCAGGTGTAGAAAAAAAAAAAAAAACCCAAAAAGGAAGGGGGAAAAAAGCGGCAGGGAGAAAAGGGGTCATGTGAGCCGTCGGGGCTCACAAAAGACCCATGTTTGAATATCGCTATCAATCTCCATCACCGTTTATGTCATGTACGAGTGCATTCATTCACCGTTTTGTCGACAATCCCCACTGAAAGCCAAGAACAGCGGGCAAACATGGGCAAGGTTGCTTTACAGCGAGGCCGCTCTTTTGAACAAAAATACTGCCAAGTAAGGACATTCCACTTTGGAAACATTCCGTACCCACCTCAGGGGATCATAACACATCCATAATATACACGAATGAAATATGACTGACATTGTGTTTGATTTATAGCACGGCTTATCCTAACAATGCGAGTCATGTGTATTTTAGCGACGGAATTGGTTTGTTTTGATTTAGAGGAGCTTCTACGATCTCACACAAACAATTTGCCGTTATGTCCCCAAAAAGGAGGTGCCTGGATTTGCTGTTCCAAGATTAATGTCCCAATCAGTCTATAAGAAGAAATGTTTCGTGTATTTCCTTCCAAAACGATATTAACAACTCTAAACTTGTTTTCCCCAACCTGATACTAGTTGCAACCTTTTTTTTTTCTGGAGCTGTAATATCAAATTGGATGAAAGCGAGCTACGCAGATTTGCTTTGGAAAAAAAAAAAAAATAAGTTGAACGCAAGTAATACAAAGTGCTGTAATATCGACACATGAAAAACGGTTGTTCATACATTTTCTCTCACTCTCATATCCCCCTCTCTCTTTATCTCTCTATCCCAGACTTTGATGGGAAATGTAGGCAATGACAGCAGAAAGTTTCTGCGCACCATGTATCACCGCTTGAATTGCAGTCAAATCTCTGAGGTGCACCTCGTGAGGATGCTCCATCACTAACACAGATGAATACCTACTTCATTGGGCTCTATAAACATTAGGAAACCTTTGAATATACACATTATTATTCATAACAACATTTAACAATTCATGTCATTCTATCGAGCAAACAACTAAGGCAAATTAACCCTACTGGAAAGAATACAGTGTCCCACAGTGTGTTCATACCGTGTTCACAGTGTGTTCATGTATATATAGTCGACTATGTGAAAACGCTCGAATTTAACAGTGTGAATAAGATTCCACACTGTGATGTGGTTTTCACAGTGTTCACATGGCAATGCTTTGTTCACACTGTGAATTGACGACTCACATTGCCTTCACACTGTCAAAACGCTCAAATGTAACAGTGTGAAGGTATTTCACACTGTGGGACCCTGTGTTCTTTCCAGCAGGGAGTCATCCACCTCCACTTCACATTATACTCCCTTTAAATTTCGTCTTGATTTGTCATGGTTATTTTGAACATAACTTCCCTTCATTTTTTTTTCATCTTTTATAACTAAGTCTATATCTAAGCAGAGGTTTTGGTTCATGACCCT
Source organism: Diadema setosum (assembly GCF_964275005.1). Taxonomy (NCBI): domain Eukaryota; kingdom Metazoa; phylum Echinodermata; class Echinoidea; order Diadematoida; family Diadematidae; genus Diadema; species Diadema setosum. The sequence continues at coordinate 6,644,567 of NC_092696.1, read as the reverse complement.
GAACCCTTTCTGTTCCACCAGGGACTTTCGACAGTGTTTACAACATTTATATGGGGTTTCATGGGTTAATCAGAACTCAAAGCACCCTAAGGGTTGAACCTGCATGTAGGCTAGTTGGATAGAAAGTCGATCCATAAATGAAGAATATCAAATAGTATATACGCACAATTATGAAGCAAGTCCACTTGGATCGCAAATTGTTGCTGGGAACACGAACAGTGTAAACACATAGTTAACCCTTTTTGTGCCATACAGGGACTTTATAGACAGTGCTTATAGGTCCATGGTCCAATACTATACATCGTTTTCTGTGCCAGTCGGCACTTAAAGCACTCAAAGGGATTAATTGTATTGTGTGTTCATGTTGACACACTGTAGCATAGGTCCACTTCAAGTCAATTTCCTCATGGTAATGAGCGCGCCCACACGGTGAGAGACACATTGTGTCATAACGTGACAATTTTAACAGCGTCACTGTACTCGATTTTACATTCTTCGTTTATGTCTTGAATCTTGCTACTCTGTGTACAACAAAGTATGTTCGAGAGGTTATTTGCAGGGCCACATGCAGTGGTCGATCACTTAAAAGCGACAAAGTGTGAAATGAAAACGTGTCAAATTTCCTCTGCACAATCACTACACAAACTCCTCCCGCCAACAGTGAGGCTTATCACACTTGCCCATACTACACCAAACAGTGCCTCTCCATCAGACACACACACACACACACACACACACACACATACACACACATAGGCCCTACTACACACACATCACGCCCACACGCACACACGCACACACACACAACACACACATACACACACACATCCAAACACAGTCATATGCTATTATTCTCTCACAGCTCTCAGAGGCCAAGGGAAGATCGATCCTTTAATGTTGACGAGACCACTGGCATAATATCGGCACGCAGGAGACGGATTATCGATATTAGGCTGTGATGATCGAGTGGCAAGACAGAGGTGGAAGCACTTTCTCCCGTTTGGTTTGGAGTGATCAGCCTTCGGCCCTATCACTTTCGACCCTGTACATATCGACCCTCCACCTTCGCTTTAGCCTTGTACTCTGCGTAAAACCAAAACCCTTCACATTTTCTCCCCCTCGGGGCATCAAGCCACATCAACAGTCCTGGGGACGAGAAAGCTTACTGGGTTGTCGTGGAAACGGAGCGCGGATAAAAACAAAGAAAGAGATACCGTGCATCCCGACTCAGGAGTTTTCTTCTGTTCCCTATTGGAGAGCAAACTTGAATCCTGAAGCAAATCTTGAATAGCATGTAGAATAGGCCTATCACACATCAAATTGCTTCAGCTGCGAGTTTCTAATGTGCTCCTGAACTAATAAAGTGGATGATGTACTAGCAATATAGTGTCGACTGTGGTTTGTTAACTGGTGCGGAAACTTTGTTATCGACCGTTTCAAGCGTTCATCAACAGACACTGACAAGCAACGCGAATCAAATCAAGGAATCAAGAACACAAATCACAATAATGCAGAAGATGAAATAATTAAGAAATTTAAAAGAAATTATATTCATTTCCACTCTTAGTATGAAGAATATTAGTGCAGAGTTGGCATATGCCTTCTCTCCCAGTAACACACACACACACACACACACATTATTATCATAATGCTGTTAAAAGCAATAATATTACATTGAGCTCCATGCAGTTGGGGCAGCCAAACATTGGTACCCATCGAGAGGGCGCTAATATTATGGCTCTGTGGGGATCTGGTATCGAGGGACTACCTAGGTGTCGTCTGTACATTCCAAACACGCAGATTCCTGGTGGAACCACCCGGCTGCACTGGCGACTAGCACCTCCAAACAAACAGAACACATAGCATGTTATTATCCTTGACACTTGGCCGGCTGGAATGGGGTAACAGCAGATGCACATCGCGATTTTTGTACCCCTCTCCGCCCCCTATATATACCTCAATCCTCCAGCACCCTTTCGATTGTGGAGGAGGAGAACCTGGATGAAATAATCCCTCAGCAGTTTGTATGGTAAGCTAAAGATTGGGATTCTTGGTGCAGGAAAATTGGCCCATCACGTCTCAGTGAAGTTATTGGCCAACTGTGAGTGCCACTGCGTGAATATGTTACAAATTCCATATATATCCTATTTAAACAGAGACAGTAAGATACTCAAGAAGACGAGGACGAGAAGCGGAGAAGAGTTGACAAAGAAATATAAAATGGAAAGAAGACGAAAGGACGAGGAAGCAAAGATCAAAGCAGAAGAACTTGACAAAAAAAGAAGAAGGAGGAACGTGTAAGGGGGGAAATGATGAAATCAAACCTTTCTGTACTAATGAGTAAAATGTGCATTGATTTCACACGCGCATGACATAGAGAGGAAATAAACATGTCACACAATGCAGAGGGTTTAGGGGATAAGGAAAGAGGAGAATAAGATTGAACAGAGGGGAGATGATGTGGAGGAAAAGGACGAAAAATCAAAACGAGAAGAACATAATCATTTGCTCCTAGTTTTTTGTTTGTTTACTTGTTTGTTTGTTTACTTTGATGTAGACAGCAAGTACAGTTGAGACTTTTTCTTTTGTTTGATTCAAATTGGATCTCGTGAAAGGTGAAAACAGCGAATGTAAAACAAAAACAAAAACAAACAAACAAAACTTTCAACACAAACGTCAATGTCTGATGCCCAGCGACTATACCTTTATTCAATACGGTATTTCCACGGATTATATGGTGATTATGAATGTTGCAAAACTTCATTTTAAGTAAAATTACCATTAACTCTATCATGAGCAATTTTAATCTTTCTTTTTTATTAAGCTTCAGATACACTTTGTTTCTGCAGTGCTGTTGCCTTCTGCTTCTCCTTCGTTGCCTTCTTTATCTCTTGTTTAATCTGCTCTACATGATACGAACAAATTCCCTGATCAACTGGAATAAAAAAAAAAAAAAAATTTGAGTATACATACTAAGGTAGGAAGATAGTTTAAAGAAGGAGGCATCCTTATATTACCCTCCAAGGGAAATGTATAGGGAATAAAGATGTATTATTGATTCAATCAGAGATTTGATTCTAAGATCAACAAGGTCACACCGAGAGGGGATTCCGTGGACTTTGTAGAGACACAAATACCAATTTACTGAATCTCATCTCCTCTTATCACTCGGACTGCAGTATATGGTCTGCTCATCTCTTCTGGACTCTAGGGTAGGCACCTCTCTCCCTCCCGGGCCAGCTAGTGAGATATTAACCTTCGCGTCCCCCTGTGTCACAATCGGCGGCAGATTGGACCAAAATTGGGCGGATTTGTTTCGTGTAAACAAGACACGAATCGGGACATATGGGACTGATGACGGACGTTCCTCGCGCGCGAGGAAATTGGAGGGGTGAAAAACAACATTCCTTCGACGAAGTGCTCGGAAGGGAGAGAGGAAGAGAAAACGGGGGAGGGGTGAGATGGAGGGAAGGGAGAGAGAAAATGAAATACCTGTCCCTCGTAGCTGGTAGTCTGTTTGTGCGGACTAACAAAGAGTTTTGGAGGAGGGCGTGAAAGGAAGATGAAAAAGAAGCAAATATTAGCGATAATCCAGGCGATGACAAGAAGTGCCCCGCTTCTCGCCCACTCATTAGTGATCGAGTTTGGCTGCTGCATGAGAATAGGACGTAGTATCTAGCAAAAAGGGGTTCACCGAAGACAAAATGAACCGTACCAGCTTCTGATAATTTGCTGCAATAGTAATCTAAGTTATGATATAGATAATTACATTTGTCTTGTTGGCATGTATGTAAATCATGCAAACGCACACAGCAGTTATTTATTCTTTTTTTTACCCCAAATATTTCAAGTCCAAAGATTTTAGTGCCCAGAACGGGGCACCAGGAGGGTAAAAAGTTAATGTCTAGCCCTGTACAGTATAAGAAACAACATTCTGAAGAGTGCGTGTTCTTTCCATACTCGACTTTTTATCTGAGAGCAATGGAGAGTGAATAATTCATTGCATGACTTTTTCTAATTATATCTGTGGGAAGTTTTTAAATCGTCCCTTGATTAATATTGTATGTATTTGCCTTCTCTTCTAGAAGAGAGCCAAGAGACACCGGCTGAATTCGGTACGTGCGGACGGGGTGATTGATATCGGATCGGAATTCTACGACGATTGATTCGTGTCCTTGACAGTGTATCAATAATCCAGGTGGTATTCAACATCATCGCCAATGTTAAAAAATCGATGCATTTCCTTCCAGCGATGTATCGCGAGTTCGCTGCCAGGCCTCACAATGGGGGAAATTGATATATCTTCCCCAAGCCGGATTTGTTACATCAGTTGATCGATCGATCGACAACAGGTGGCATTTTGAAATACCTTTTTTTCCCCCTTGTGCTCGCTGAATGATTGGAACAAGAAATGCGCGCGCGCCTTGAAATGCCAGTTTCCCTAATTTGCAACTAATGAAAGTTTTGAGTTGGTGAGATCGCCACCGATTAGAAAGGATTTCATACGCGTTGTCATTTTTTTTTTAAAGTCTTCACGATGATTACTCCATTCCCTCCGAGAAACTGTGATACTAAAGCGTTAGTATGCCAGGCATGTTGTTCCCGTATTAAAGTAAGATATTAATGAGTCTGATGTGTGAGGTATGATAAAGCGACTGCTGTAAAACGTCAACCTCAGACAAAGTAAAAAGGATTGGGAAAAATTAATGGATGCTGCCGAAATGGGGAAACGATGCAGCTAAAGAACAAATGAAAATAATTGATGTCAATTAATACGAAACATGCATACCAATTGGAAGATGACATGTGCACAGCCAATAACTGTGTGACGTATTTTCATGTGAGTGCGTATACGTGTGCGTGTGTGTGAGTGTGTGTCCGCGTGCGTGTAAACATGAGTGCATGTGTGTTGTATGTGTTTTGTATTCGGAACATGATTTTTTTTTTGTCCTATCTGAGAAACAGCATAAATTGCAAAATCACATGTAGGACAGTGGCAAAGGATCTGTTCTAGCTTTGTTTTGTTATTTTTCTTCCATTAACCCTGAAGATCAAATAACGCTTGAGGCTTTCTAGCACATTAACTGCAACGTAAAATTCACTTCGCAGCCAATCCGCAAACAGGTGTTCGACGGAGATAGGATTTGCCTTGCTTGACTATCCCCTTGGTGGCGCTTTACTTTGGCAGGGTGAGAGGTCTCAAAGGACAAGTCCACATTCATAAACATGTGGATTGAGTGAATGCATCAATATTATTAGAACACATTAGTGAAAGTTTGGCGAAAATCGGACAACCAATCAAAAAAAAAAAAAATGCGCAGATAATATCAAGAACTTTTTTTTCCATTCTATTCCCTTTTCATTGAAAGTAAACGTAATTATAAACTTGAAGTAAAATTTTACAATTTTACACATTGTAAAATGTTACAGTGATGGTTTTTAATACATACAGTATATAGACCTACATTTATACATAACATGCAGAGACAAACACCCCAGGAGACACACGTTTACGTATGATAGGGTATTCCAAAGGCGGGTATAATTATATTATTAATTTGGTGGGAACTGGTATTCTTGCTACAGATATGGTAAGGTGTAGAAATACTGAGGACAAATATCACGCATCACAATGACTGCACGCTAGACTAGACTCTGGGAATATCTTTGACCAGCCGCAGTCTACGTTAAAGTGTATACCTTTGACCAAAAAAAAAAAAGAAAAAAAAAGAAAACGAATTCGGCCATGTGAAAGTAATAATAACAATAATAATAATGGTGAAAATAAAATACCGAACAGTCCTTAAGTATTGAGAGGTTGTCAGAGCTGGGAGTGAATTAGATCAGGCCAAAATCATGTATAGAAACATATTAAGAGTTTCAAAAGGATAGCTCAAGATGAGTTATTCATATTACATGCACCCTGAACCCCGTCCCAGTTTTTTGAGAAGTTACGGAGATCATCTTCTAGTACCCATCCATCGGGAAATCGTATCATCTCTCGCTGTCTCCACTTCATCCCGACACAAAATTTTTACCCACTTCCTTAGTTTCTCTCGTTCCCTTTCTCTCTTATAATTCCTTCAAATCTCGTCATATTTCGAGTGAGTTACACGTCATTTCGAATCTCTTACGTCAGCAGAAATATAGGACATTGCGTTGTCACTTTATTTTGTAACAGTTATCATTCTGAATTAGTAAAGGAACGTACGTCGGCGTCAAAATAGTTTACATAACTATATTGAGAATTTTGCTTTATCAGACAGTTTCTTCTCCCCACCTCTCTCTCCATCTCTAATTATCTATCTATCTATCTATATCCATCTATCTGTCTGTCTGTCTGTCTGTCTGTCTATCTATCTATCTATCAATCAATCTATTTATCTATCTACCTTACCCTTTACCTCTTTTCCTCTCTCATCTCAATTTACCCATTTTTCATAGTCGATCTATGTAATTTCGATAGAACTAGATAGCAGTAAGATGTGGAACTAAAACGTATTGCTAGTCAATCATAATATGTTGCTAGATAAGTCTACTTTGCGCTTTTATGATATTCACAAAGATTCTTAAATAAACACTTATACTTTTGAAGTGTTTCAGTAGGATGTAGTGTCATGGTCCTTAGTCTAAAGTTTAAACACTCTCTTTTGGCTAGACTCTTAAGAGCTAGGTGAAAAAAAAAATTAAGTAAACGGATCAGCTTCACACATCTCAACCGCCGCGAGACCGACAAGTAACAAATATTTGTAGTCTCTCCTCAGAGATTTCAGAGGTTAAGTTATGGAAATCATTGAATACCGACGAGTGTTTGAATCAATAAGATTAATAAGAGCATGCTTTTGGGTTCTTTGCAGACAACGCCGCGACCGGTAAGAGAGGGCAGGGGGGGGGGGGGGTACCGCTTCCAAATCCGCCCTCTTGACCTGATTGTAAGGCTAACTTTACATCTTCAGTCGCGCAGAGATACTTAAAGGACGTTGAATATCATTCTAATTAATTATCTTGTATTCTTGAATTATGTGGAATAAGTCTCTATTACGTGTTTCCACGAGATAGCGGACCATAAGGGGTTAACATCAAAGGAAATAATTCAACATGCATTTGCATTGCCTAGGACCTTTAACGAGGAACTCTAGTCCATTTTCAGGTTCTGTAAGAATCGAAGTATAAAGTTAATCGAAAATATCAGTAATGTTTCATGAACAATGCTCAGAAATACGAAAGTAATGAAATCTTGCGGTCAAATTATGTTTGACAGAAACTGCAACCGACATTTCGATATTAAAGGAGCCCTGAAATCCAAATGCACGTTAATTTGTGTTGATTCATTTGATACCCTCATGTTCGCTCGCCATGTCTTTTGATAGTCACATTAATATGACAGAAACATGCAAGTTATGCTGAGTCGAGAGGAAGGGGCATTCCAATGTCTTTGGTTAAACATTTCAGTACTTTAGCAATGACTGGCAGATGGTGCCATCTCAAGAATATTAATATTGATTGGTTTGGAAGGATTTTTTTTTTTTTTTGTGGGCGTTCCCAAGTAATCTGAAGAAAAATAGAAGAAAATATTGTTAAAAATATATGGAATGTTTCTAGATATTTGTTTTATCGCAAAAGTGATGTTGAGGGTATCATAAATCAACACTAATCAACAGGCATTTGGATTTCAGGGGCCCTTGAAGGCCTCTAATTTCATTATCTGCCCAGATTCAGCCGGCAAATAATGGGTCTAAAACTTTCGCTCCGATTATTGAATCTATAAGCTGGTATAGGAAGACAAAAAGTCTATAAAAAGTGATAAGGTTTCCATGACAACTCAGTGTAACCGTGGTAACATGGCAACCTCTGAGGCAACAACAGATTTTCATTCGAATTGCGGGGAATACAGTGAGAGTTTAGTATTCTCGCGTTCATGCATGGCTTCTTGCAGAATGGGAGCCAAACTCTTTCTTTTTCACGGTTATGACGGGCAGATTTTATATATATATATATATATATAGATATATGTACATTGTATATATTATTCACAGTTTAATCATTCGTGTGTTTTCTGTTCTGAATATGTACAAAGTTGTCAGGTTTAAACAGTGTAAAAGGGTAGTATTTGTGAAGTTCTGGTTTTTTTTTATAGGTGTATACTGTTCATTTTTTTAATCATTCATCGTTCACTTGATATTATTCATGAGTTATCTCTATTCATTGAAAGCTATCATTTCATTGCATTGGTAAAATTTGGTAAAATGAATGGTTACAAATGTTATTACTCAGTATATCAAAGCAATGCCGGTTAATCGGCATTGCTTTTATATATTACATTTTGTAACCATTCATTCATTAACTTATTTATTGAAAGCTATCATTTCATTGTACCAGTGGTAAACCGGCATTGCTTTTATATTACCTTTGTAACCATTCATTCATTAACTTATTGAAAGCTCTCATTTTATTTTACATTGGTAAACCTGCATTGTTTTTATATTACATTTGTAACCATTAATTCATTTACTTGATTTGAAAAAGACGAAAAGACGAAAATTGGCTTTAAAAGTTCACTTGCCATGCATGAATCAATACCAAATGGGTATCACACAATAAGGGAATAAAAGACTAACAAGTATATACGATCAACCCTGTGCTATTGGGTGAGTGCTATCTGGCACGGAAAACCCCATAGTGTTGCACACACTGTCTAAAGTTTCTGGCAAAGAAGATGTTGGCAAAACACGTTTAATCTGTCACATACGCAGTGAAAAGTTAAATGCAGGCCTACAGTAAAAAGCACATGCGTTAAACATCTACATGAACTACTACTCGAAAACGAACATCTAGAACCCCAACGATATCCTTACATTGACGTTCTTGCACGTTCGTCGACTGCAAAAGAAATCGCATGCACCTGTGGAGAGCCGTGTTTTGGTGCGCACGTACATCCTTGGAGCGGGCATTTAGGGAGATTTTGCTCCGAAATTGGGTGTTATTAGAGGGCATATGGAGGGGGAGGTTAGGGGGCTGGCCATGCACTGAATACAGTGAAGTAATACAGTCCCATAGGTTGGGTGAGATCCCTACCCAGAAAAGAAGATAACGCTGAGCTCTAAGAAGGGCTGGCAAAACATTGAAAGATGGAAAGAGAGAAAAAACATGAGAGAGGGAGAGGGACTAGGGGGAGATGGGAAGGGATGGGAGGGGAGGGGAGTAGAGGAAGGAGAGTATTAATGTCTGGCAGGGAGCATTGAAAATTGGAGGACAAGTTGGTAAATTAATGTAGAAAAGTGATTGGTAGAGATGAAAAGGGGATTCGAATGGGGAAGCCTTGGAGATAAAAACTTCCATGCAGGGCGACGGATTCGGTGATGAAAAAAAAAAAATGTGTACGATATCAAAGGCATTGCTGGGTAAAATTACCAAACGAACACTTTAATACGTACACACACAAACAAACAAACAAACAAACAAACAAACACGCAAACTTACACACACGCGCGCGCCCACACTCTCACGCATATAGTGCGAAATAGAGGCACCTCAGCGCATGGCATGCAACATACGGCATGGACCGTCAATGGTTAGGGGACATTCAGTAAATGCAGTGAATGTAGACATAAACAGACGAACATATCGGTGAAGTAAGTCGAAAATCTGACAATCCGTTCAAGGGTTATTAATATCAACATTAGTTAGTAATATCGAGTAATTCCATGTATTGCTAGATGAGAAGGCAAGCGCAATTATGTCATAGTAGTGGAACCATAAAAAGAAAATATCGTCCTAAACAACTTGACATCTTGCCAACTCGTCCTAACAAAGGCACCTTGGCATTTGCTGCAAATCGCTTTCTCATCGCTGCTGTAGTTTTATTACGTCTATTATTATCCGTAATGACGTCATTATCTTTCACCCTGTGTTCCTTCATCCAATTAAGTAAAAACAAAGAGGTATCAAAATGCAGGACCGCCTCGAGAAACACGATGCGCACGTGAACGACGGATGGCGTCCGAAAGTGGCGTCATCCATGTCAGATCAGTACAAGCTTACGACATCTACGATTACAGTCACACGCATCACGCTTCGTAGATGCTATCACAACCTTTACTCGTGCTGAACTGGCGATATACACAGAAGGAATAATAATGGAGCAGAATATACTACTCGCCCGAGGCGAGAGTAACTACTCACAGCGCTCAAATGGTTCGATTTTCTCCACGTAAATTGAGTCGAAATTGAGGTCTCCTGTTTTTAAACAGGCCGTTAGATTTTTTTTTTTTCCGGTGGGGGAGGGGATTCTTGTGTGTTCTTGTTTGCAGGGATTTTCACTGGATTCAGTTGCCTGAAAGGGAGGGGGGTCGAGGGTGGGGTCTCGAAGAAAAGAAGAGTAAAAGAGCAAAGCGTGTTAAAGGAGTGGGTTAGTCCTGATATCAGACTATCCTGTTTGGGATGCGACCTTGCAACTGCAATGTGGATGGTAATTCGACTGTGAGAGTGCATGATGTATTCAGATAGTTATAGCAATTCTTATCGTAATTACATACACTATATTATTAGAGCATCATAAAAGCTTCAAAATGGGGAAAAAGCATTGAAAAAGGCATAATGGCACAAACACACATACACAAATGAAACACACACACACACACACACACAAACATACAGAAAGTAACTCTGAACAGGAATAAAACCGCATCAACGACAGCAACAAGCACTAAAAGCGAATTCCGGACCTATTAAAAGTGAGTCTGAAAAGAAAGAGTGCAATTTTATATTGAAAATTTGATTAAAACCAATAAATAGGGGAAGTTATGAAATTGTAAAATTTTGTTAATTTTGACGAATTTTAAACAGTCAATAATAATGCAAATATAAGTTGATGATGTCATCGATACACAACTTGTCATAACGCTTCTTTTCATAAAATTTTGAAATGTTCATTTATGTTCTTGTTTAAATAAAGTAATTATTTCCCAGTCTCAAATCATAATATGATATCTGACTGATCATATCTTAGTTAAGTAATTCAGCATTACTGCAATAGTTTTATATTTTACACTTTTATAGTAGAAGAATGGAATTTTCGGGGTTTTTTTTTCAAAGACAGTCAATGGAAACTTGTGAGATGATGACATCATCAGCTCACTCATTTGCATATTCATATCAATTCATTTGAGAACAGTTATGCACGTATTGGAAAATCTATGAAATATGCAACTTTCTTACTTTAAATCCGAATTTGATCAAAATTTAACGGAGGTACGCTGGAAAGATTTTACTCTTTCTGATGAGAGTATACTTTAACTGGTCCCGAATTCCCTCTTAAAGGTAGGGGATACCTTTTACAGACCTCCCAAAATGCAGCAAAACATTAAATATGAACCTCAGGGGACTTGTTTAGGCCACTGCTGAGAAATTTGGATGTCAACCGTTATCTACAATTTGAATAATGCACAAAACTCAACTACTCAGTAGTTCTGTGTGTCTCTTTTTGTTGCAGTCTTCTGTATTTCTTTTTATCTATAAACGCAAATCTAAAAGTATAAGAGCTGATGTAATAACATATAGAGTGTGTGGCAAGAATGTATATAGAAATGTTTGTAAGTTTTGGTGAACTTTCTTCACAAAATATACATGATGGACACACATGCAGTGCATGGGTCTGCAAAGGTAGCCTAGTAATGTACTGGAATTTACTGTGAGCCCCGAAAATATTCAATTCAAAATCTAACGGTCAATAAAAATGTACTAAATGTTACCTTCCACTTTCAATACTTTATGGGAGTTTCTAAAATGATACTCTCTTCAACATACCACTGTATTTATACAACTCTTCATTTAAGGCATGCAAATGGGATTCCCTACCTTTAAAGGGATGGTACAGTTGCGGTTGAGATGGGGCTTCAGGTTTGCAAAATTTGATGGTGTTTTTTTTGTTTTGTTTTGCTTTTTGTTTTTTGTTTTTTTAAAGTAATGGGACACCTGTCTGAAAATTTGAAAGAGCATGTATAATTCCAGAAGGAATTCAAAGCTTGTTTGATGAAAAAAGAAATGGCTTAGAAATTGCTGAGATATCCAAAACAAAGCAATCATAATAAAAGGTAGGACTCACTTTCATTAAGATAGCTGTGTTTTGCTATGCTTTTGGATATCTCGGCCATTTCAAAATCGATTTTCAGCAAAAATTAACAAACATTTAATCCTTCTTAAAATAGTACGCTTTTGAACATCAAAGTGATTTCTAAGTATCTCACAAAAAAAAAGTTAAAAGCTGAATTCTCACCTCAGCCAATACTGAGTATGACGTTTTCACTCATCACTCTCTCTCTCTCTTTCTCTCTCTCTCCCTCTCTCTCTCGGCTTCTTTCTCTCTCTAGTGACGAAGCCTAGAAATTCCATTTTCTCGTCAAATCTTGTCCTTAAGGTATTCAGTCAATGCTGACCCTTATTGGACTGTGATTGTCCAAATTTGCTTGACCCCGCGCCCCGGCCTGTTGATAATCTTGCAGAAAAGACGAAAATTGGGATTCCAATCTAGCCACGAAAAAAAGAAGAAGAAATACCTAGGATCTGGAACGATAAAAATAAAGATTTGTTCCATAGGGCTCGGAAGCATTCTGTTTACCCCAGCCCCAACCCCCTCCCGCTGCCTCCCCCTCCCCCCCCCCCCTCGATCTCTAGGGAAAAGGATAACTTTAAAGTATCCACTTTAAAACTGGTAGAGTAAAAACTGGTCGTATGGATATACGACTACGAGTTTATGGATACGTGGATTACATGTGCCTAAAATTAATGTTCGTATATTGATACTTCGGTCGATATAGTGTACGTATACCATGCACAGTATACCGGGACACTGTGACGCATGGACGATGATTAGGTGTGGCTGAAATCGGCCAGAATCCTATCTACAATGTAGTCGAAATGCACGTACTCCTGATGGGAGGGCTATACGAAGATCATTGTATCGAGAGGTGGGTGAAAAAGAAAGAAAGAAAGGAGAGAGAGAAAAGAACAAATCCTCGTTTTGTTTTGTTTTTCTCTTTTTGGTAGACAATTCTTATTTGGTAAAACAGCAAATATAAAATCACATGTTTGCATTAGCATCCAAAATGGCATAACACTTCGCAAAATCCAGTTCACTCCATTTTTGTTAGTGTGATACTAAAACGAGTTCCCTCCATATTTGTTAGTTTGAGATATTTGCGACTGAAGCTCCTAAAATAAAGTAAACAATAAGCATGATAAGAAACAATATTTTTAATCCTAACTTTAGAATATTCCTTGTTATGTAACAAGACAGTGAGCGATCATGGTAGAAAAGGTTTAAGCTTGCTTTATCTGACGATTGACTTACTTCTCTACGTTTGAAAATGGCGCTTATTCCGTTTTGCAATCAAGCTCTTCCTACAATAATAGGTGTAGACGGATACGAAGCAAGATCCTAGCAAAAAACAAAGCAAAACAAAACGAAGAAACAGACAAAAACAAAAAACAAAAAACGTTGAAGGGGTGGCTGAAGGAGGATATCGAAAGAGAAGCCAAAAATGCACTTGGCTACATTTTATGCTCCCTGAATTGCTCCAAAGTCGTCGGCAATTTGGACCGCGGAATAAGCACATTAGATTCCCCGCAGCACGCTTCGCCTCACGAGTGTCGGTCAGGCTAACATTTTGGCGGCGAATTGCGAAAAAGGTAGAAGGTCGTGCCGCATTTTCAGCTGTCAGCATTCATTGGCGGATTTTCCTCTGAGAGGAATATTTACCCTGATTTCCGAGGTAGTGAGTGTAAAAGTAAATAACGAATTCTTGCCGTGTGGGCAAAGCTCACGTCAGGATTTGCGGTCTATTGGTGTTCTAGTTGCACGTTCTCGAATCCTACAATATTCTCGATTTCTCTTCCGTATCCCCCAGCACGCGTTACACATTTATAGAATCATATTCGTTTTGATTTATCTGATTTAGCTCTGTGCATTTTGCTAGCAGCATAAAAACATACATGAGAAGAAAAACAAACGTGCACTTAATATCCTGTACGAAATGAATGAATACAATATCGAGACAAAAGAAGTGTATGTTTCATTCAATCTCATGATTAAGAAACAACAACAACAAAACAAATATGAGCCAAGCTAACATCTGCGCAATGCAATAAGCCGATAGTTTCTCATGGCGCCAAACATCGGATTTTTTTTTTCTGGCTCACTACCCACGTGACATTGGTATATAGCGTATTCACTTCCTAAGGAGTAGCTATCGGCAGCTGAAATAGCCTTTTTTTTTTTGCTGTCGCTATGTACACACTGCTGTTTCCGTGCTTAGTATTAATTCATGACGTCTTTCTTACCTTCAGCAATTATTATTTCTTTTTTTCCGAGGTTCTCCTCGAGGTTGATTTTAGATGAACGGAGCAAGGTGATGCAGGTGTGTGATTGATAATCCACTGATTAGTTGCAGAGAATAGATTCCAAGCATCCCAGACGTGAACTTGGCCAAATTACTAGGAAGAGAAGAAACAATTACTTTGTAAACATTTCTCCTTTTTTTTTTTGTTCTTGTCACTACACAAACTCTATTTTGAAATAAAGAAGACAACAACAACAACAAAGCAGGAATGGCAGTGGGACAAAGGCATTTCAGGAACAGCGCCTTCAAAGACTCATTTCAGCCTGTGGAAGAAAATTTGACGGTCAAGAGCAATTTGTCAACACAATGCTAACACCTTTACAAGACGGCGTTCACAAAACTGACAGTCACTACGAATGTTCCTCGCCTTGGGCTTCGATGAAATATGACAAGATAAATCGTACTTGCTATGAGGAAAATAGGAAGCGAACGATGACTTATCACGAGGTAAATATTACAATTGCCCAATATCAATTTCAACACAGACACTGTATGTACAAAGGCACTCTCCTTGCAGACTTGAATAATTGATTTAACACCGAGAAGGTCGCAATGCACGTTGGCTGCACATGTTTTTCTTTTACTTTGAGAAAATGAATATATCAGTATACGGAAGTCAGGTGTATTGGATAATAGTCCATCATTTTGTTTTCTCAGTAGAGATATTAATAAATTGGCCCGGCATGCGATGAACGTACCACTTTTAAATAACATATTTTTGACTCAAGCAAACATCTCCTTATCCTTGTGCCCATAGCAATCAACTACTTTTAATATGGTAACAAATAATGTAAAACACTATAGTTATGATAAGACTTTGCACTAGCTCTCTATCCTTGTTGTTATAGCTGTTGTAGCGAGATGTCCATAATCTCACAGGGATAACGTATTGCGGCAAAATGAATAAAGATTTAATTTGTTTCGGAAAATAAACACAGATCGACCAACTACGTGCCACAAAGTGATACACTGACCAAGCGTAACAAGGGGGTATTGTCATACTAAAGTGAAAAAGAGCAGCAAGTGAAGCTGATCTCAGTAACAGAATTAAACGATTGTCGCTGAAATTGACGACCTTTCTAGCACAATTTCATTTTGGCCCAAATTAGATTTTATCATGACACTCAATATCGTGAATAAAAATAGAAAACGCACGATTTGAAACTGAAAAGGGGAGAGGAACCACAAAAACTATTTTGATCAGTAACATCACAAAACTCGTAGGAGATTCATGAAATTAAATAGGTGTTATGCACACATTTTCATCGAAAGGCAAAGCTTTACAATTATGTCATGTTTGCATCGAACAGTGATCGAGTTGTAGACTTACAAATCGCCACATTATAATGTTTTCACCAAACAGTAAACGTTATAAAGTTATGGAATTCAAAGGTTTCACATCTTTCTATCGAACAATAAAGTGATAAAGATATAGCAATAAAAGTTTGACATATTTGCACTGAACAGTGAAAATTATTGCATTAATAGTAATAAAGCAAGGTTTCCCAAAACAGTAATAGGTTTCACAACCAAGCAGAGGAGGTAAAGATTTTTTTTTGATTGGTTTGGCTTGGTTTGATTTGGTTTGGTTTGGATTGGTTTGATTTGGTTTGGTTTGGATTGGTTTGATTTGGTTTGGTTTGATTTAGTTCGGTTTGATTTGGTTTGGATTGGTTTGGTTTGGATTAGTTTGGTTTGGTTTGGTTTGGTTTGATTTGGTTTGGTTTGGTTTGATTTACTTTGGTTTGGTTTGATTTGGTTTGGTTTGGTTTTGTTTGGATTGGTTTGGTTTGGTGTGGTTTGGTTTGGTTTTAGGGTTTAATTGGTTTGGTTTGGTTTGGTTTGGATTGGTTTGGTTTGGTGTGGTTTGGTTTGGTTTTAGGGTTTAATTGGTTTGGTTTGATTTGCTTTGGTTTGGTTTGATTTGGTTTGGTTTGGTTTGGTTTGGATTCGTTTGGTGAGGTTTGGTTTGGTTAGATTTGGTTTTGGTTTGGTATGGTTTGGTTTGGTTTTGGGGTTTGGTTTGGTTTGCTTTTTTGAGGAATTGATCACTTCAGCAATATGATAGGCGATTGAATAACAATTAATATGCACATTACAATTAACTGTAATTTGTATTCTCTGGAAACAAATACGTCCAGCCGGAACATCAGAGAGGGAAAACCGCTAATTGATGGAAAGAATATGTGAACAGTAAACACCACTCTATCATTATTTCGTCAGATGAGAGTTGAGCAGCTGTTAGGTGTTCATCCGATCATCTTTGTAACAGGTGGATTGTTATGGCGCCATACTTCATTTTATGAGGGGAACAAAATGAAAGTAGTGGATTTTGATACAGTAATGGAAACTCGATTTAAAGAGATCTGATATAACAAAATACCTCATAAAACAAACTAATTTCTCCACTCCCAATGAATTTATTCTCTTTGTTTTGTATTGTTTATTCACTTCTATAACAAAATGTATGATATAAAGGACAATAATTGTCTTGGTCCCAAGGATCTCGTTACTGAAATTCCACAAAGGTCTCAGGCGGTTATGCTGCCTCCACAATGTCCAATGAACGGGAAGATGTGATACAGAGACTGTATCATATTTTCCCGTTCATTGGCTTAATATTTGTGGAGGCAGCATATCTGCGCGAGACCTTCGACATTTTTTTTTTTTTTTTGATATCTACTTCTTCATTTTTTTATTTTTATTTTATTATTATTATTTTTTTTTTACCATGGAGTGAACAAATGTGTTTCCTCTTTGGCCAGGAGTCCCTTAGGGTAACGAGATTCTTTGCACCAAGGATAAAAGATTGGCAACATACAACCATGCGTCGTTCGCCCTTCAGCCTGGATAGGCACGTGACATATATGACATGAGATCCCAATCACTATGGCTGTTCATACAACGATATAACCTCGTGTCTCAGTATAGGCACTTCATTTATATTATTGTTACAAGGGATTCCTGGCCGGTTTAAAGTTACTCCGAAAAGAAAGACTAAAGTCTTACAAACACAACAGGGAAAATCTGGTCAAAATCGGATCAAGGATGTTAAGACACTAAAAATAATAGTAATGATAGCAACAACAATAATTATTATGGTAATTCTGATTTTTGTAAAACATTTCTCGAACCGTTGATATGAATATGCAAATGAGTGAGCTGATGACATCACCTCAAAATATTTCATCGATCTTGAATAAAAAATGGAAAATCCAATTTTTCTGTCATAAATGTGTAAAATATTACATCGTATGTTATTCTTATTTGTGACTAGTTACGCTGAGTCAAATATCAGACAAACAAGTATTTCAGACTTTGACAAAATCGCGTTTTCAGAACAGAAAAAAAGAATGAAATTTCTTATCAGATATTATGTACAAATTGTGAAGATTGTGCAGATTAAACACATTTCGCCAGTTCTTTCTAATTGTCTTTGGATCAAAGAAATGAAACGATGCGAATTAAAATGTTCCAAGCTGATGAATTTTGGAGGAAAAAATATCCAGACCTTGATGGCTTGTATAGCCGTAAAGTAATTATCGGAGCCTCCCTATACAGCATGCACAATGTGTTATTTTTACCGCTTTTGAATTTCATCCACTCGCTTTGATTACGTTTTCCAGTTTAGATATGAACCGATGCTATAGTACTGCTATTGTCCATGCCGATTATTAGAAGCGTATACAATACCATCATATTTTACGAGTGCAAATAGTCTATTCAAAAAGGGTCTAACCACTTGCTCAAAAGACTGACAGTGGGATAAAAAGAGGAAAAGAATAATCTCTTCATTCTATACTATTCGCACTCATGGTCACTTACTTATTATTCATTTTTTAAGCTTCTTTGAAGTGGCCGAGCGATTTAGGGCTCTAACTATATATCGACCAGAAATGTAAGTATACGCATTGTTATCTGTAGTATTGTGTGCCAAACTGCACACACATTTATGTAGTCAAGTCCCTTTTGCCGTAGGCCTACTCCTAAAAGAATATTAGCTTACGTTGCAATAATTGCCTCCAGTCGAGTCCACTAAAAATGTGCTCTGGAGAGCATACATTTAAATTATCTTCGACTAATGTGGAGCTCGACGTAGTGCCGTAAATAATACTTTATATATTACATGAATAATCTTTTATCTTTTCATACCAACAAGAAATTATTCGGGCTCGTGGCCACCATCAGATGTGATCTCTAGAATCCCCCTCCCTCCCCATCCTTCAGCTGAGTGACTCCAGTTTCTCATGGGATTAAATCGAGACTGTTTGCTATCGCACATAATTGCATTATGACATCGAAATCTGTCATCAATCGCATGCTGACAAGTCATTTTAATTACATTCATTTGATTATCGACGTCACTCTACGCTCCAGTATTTGGTAACGTTAACCCAGACGATGGTATCATTACACCAAGGAGTTATTACACTAGGAACGATGCCTTCTTCATCACACTCGGTGCGATGCCCGAGTAGAACCAAGGGGTTCACGGTAGTTCGAGTTGCCGACAGACAAGGCGTAATTTTTCGCCGGCGCGCGGTCGAGGGCTGCGGAAATCGATCAGCAGCGAGCTGACGGAAGGAGCTAGGAAGGAACATTCTCCAAATAGTCCGCGGATTATGTTGAATCAACACTCTTCGTGCCCCTCTCCCTCTCCTCAAACGCCTTATCATCGATGTCATTAGTACCTCATGATGGGTCTCGAGGATCCGAGACGGGTAACACACTCCTCAACCTCATCCCCACCCCCACCCCGCCTCTTCCCACAACACTCACAAAAGAGAAAGAAGCCGGATGTAATTGAGAGCCCAAGGTGACTGTTGATTACATTTTTAAAGGCAGAGCTCATGGTTGAGACCAAGGAGGTACTAGGCGAGCTCGCCTAGTACCTCCTTGGTTGAGATCGAACTAAAACTCACAAACCTGGACGCTGGCACGGGTGGCGTTTGGAAAACTTCTAAAGGCTTATAGAGCATAAAATACGTATCTTGACACTAATATGCGATAGGACCTACAGATTGCTAAACGATTTGTATAATGCCAGTGGAAACTCCTACAGTCGTAATTTTAATCTGTAGGTTTGGAAAACGTCTAAATGCTAACAGAACATACAATACGTATCTTGACAGCCACGCTATAGGACCTACAGATTGCTCAACGATTTGTATAATGCCAATGGAAACTCCTATAGAAGTGATTTTAACTGTAGTTCTATAAATACTTAAAGCTAAAACATTGGTACTTGTAAGGGCTCAAAATCCATCTTTCACCGATTTGATTTTGCTTGCATTAGGCACTCTGGAGAAACTTGTCTGCATGGCTGATGCGATTTGCCGGGATAATAAGTTATTTTTTGCTGTATTTTGAGTTCAAAAGTGTGAGATGATAAAAGTCGGTAAACTGACTTTTATTCCAGAAGCGCCATCCCCGTTCAGTAGCGGGTGTTTGAATTTACTAACTGAATTCATTCTCGCGCGCCATGGATACCGCACGGCCCGATATATTCTGAAAAGGTACCCTACATCGTAATCGAATGTAAAACATTCTGTAGCAACCACGATCGGGTAAGCTCTGAAACTTTACTTCCGACGAACCCTCTTGTTTATTATTGCGTATTTTCGTCGTCACTCATCGACAATCGCGTTGTCACGGTGTTCTTTCACACACACGAGAACTGGTTTCAAATGCAGTCTATTCTTGGTCAGTTCCGCATACCCAGTGAGTCCACATAGCTGACCTGCCCACAAAAAAAAAATAATAATAATACAAAAGCAAAACTGAAAGCAAAAACACAATCATCGAAACAAAGGACAAGTCCACCTTCATATACATGTGGATTGAGTGAATGCAACAATATTAGTAGAACACATCAGTGAAAGTTTGGGGAAAATCGGACAATCTGTTCCAAAGTTATGAATTTTTAAAGTATCCGCGCAGTCACTGCCGGATGAGAAGACTACTGCAGTGTATGAATTTCACAAAACTTTACTATTTGAAAAAAGTGCACATTTCTTCAACTTGTTACTGATGTATGTTAAGGGCAATATTATTCCCCCTGCCATCTGAAAGAGAGAAGTTGACTGGTCTTTTGTTATGCGAGAAAAAAAAAAAGTGAAAATATGTTGAATTTTCTTTGTACTTTCTTTATATCGTTGTACACATGTGACATCACAAGCTATAGTAGTTTTCTCATTAAGCCGTGACTTAGCAGAAACTTCGCAAATTCATACCTTTTGAACGGATTGCCCGATTTTCCTCAAACTCTCACTGACGTGTTCTACTAATATTGCTGTATTCACTCAACCTACATGTCTATGAAGGTGAACTTGTCCAATACAAGTAACACAGCAATGCAGGAAGACAGGAGAGATTTAAATGAATAGAAAGGAATAGAAAAAAATAAGTACATAAAAAAAATGAAAAATAATGATAATAATTACAAATATAAAAAGACAAATTTGGCTGAGTATGGAAATTATACAGTCATAAGTATCTCGAACCACTTGAGGTGTATTACAATTTTACCTTAAAGGGGACCTCCGGATGATTTTCAGACTTTTACATTTGAACAACTATAGATTAGTTATACCGAGTACAGAGTTTCAGAATTTATAGTGATTGGGATGAGAAATGAGAATGTTTTCAAAATTTATAACAAATTGCAATGAACAAGGATCATGACATGGCAGCCTCGCCATAAGAATGCATCAGTTGGGGCTCAAGGAAGCAAAACAAAAGAAGAAGGCATGCATAGATTCTTCACAGGTGAACTTGTTGAGCATGCCTTATTGTAATGGAATTACACTGCTACATTTCTGAAATATGTGAGGCTCTGATGTCATCAACACTGTTCAGTGTAATTTGTTTAAGATTTTCAGTTTATTGGTTTCTCTGCTCAAGGACCACAATAAATTCCACGAATCTATAAATCGAGCTGACGATTTATGTACTACATGGTGTGAAATTATGAAAATCGTACTCTGGAATACCCCTTTAATGAGTATACTTTGCACGTTTCCAAAGGTAATCATTATTCGTATCTTGTATGGGATTCTACATGCTACACGAAACATGTAGATGGGCTCCAATGGGATTTGATGTGCATCGATTTTATCCCACCTCGTCCTCCTCCTCTTTCTTTCTTTCTCTTTTTTGTAAGAGAAAAAAAAATTATTATACATCATTAACCTTTGTCATGCGACTGAGATTAGATGCCCTGCAGAGAATATGAATTATAGACCCCAAATTGCTTTCGTAAGCTGCATTCAATGACCTGAACTCTGTTCGGAATCCAGCAATCTTTCCTAAGAGGCTTCTGCCTGTGAAAGTCATTTTAATGTCACCAAGTTGTCTTTTGACAGTCATTTTCACTTTCTCATCATTCTTATCTTTTATTAATGACTGAGTAGGAGGAGAAAGAGGCATCCTGAGGGGTGTCATGCTATCATTTTTTTTATTTTATTTTATTAGATTCCTAACACAAAATATATCAAGACTTTTCAAGGGCAAGCACTATTATTTCCCCCTGCTTGAGGTCCTACCCATGCCTCTAAAACCGAACCCCTCTGATTACAGCTTGTCATCTTATGGTAAGATATTTTGTAATCACTGCACACTTCGTCACTCCAAGACGTAAAAATATCACCAAAAAATAAAACCAGTCCTCTGCCAGTGAGCAATATAAAAGGCAACTTATACCTGTGTAGTGTCCCCCCAAAAAATATGCATAAGTATTTTTGCTTGGTTTTATTCCGTTTTGACAATTTTCTTTCGGAAAAAGAAAATACTCCTAAAAAATCACTGCATCGCAGAGTAAATTTTGGATCAATTTTGGAAGATTCCAGCTTGCTGCGAATGCGCGCACTTGATTGGATTCTTCAGAGAGTGGAGAGTTGAACGAACTTTCGCAGAAGGCCGATTATTTTTTCCCATACAGTTGGAAGTTCTCTCCAGGAAATAAAAGTTCAGACACTTTTTCGAAGAATTTTGGAATCAAACTGTCATTAGCATTGTAGTCAAGAGAGGAAGCTGTCATTTGAAGACAAATTGAGTGCGATTTTTGCATAAAGTTCCAGATTATTTTATAACCTTAGTCCCACGTGGACATTTGGGTGTATGCTGTTTTGGTTTCTCCGACTGACCTTCTTTCGAGTCACTGAACAGGCTGCTATTTTTTTTTCTTCTAAATCTCGAGGACAACAACAAAGAGCGCAGCCCGTGATAGTAACAATTCTCCCCAACTCGAGGGTCAATTCTAATAAATAAACAAACACACGATCAGTTAGTGTCCTAACCTCGTATGTCACCTGACATTGATGGAAGTGGTCAACTTCGTGCGTGGAGAAAAATGCGCGAAGTCACATGTGTGGTTACATGTTTTATCATGCTATAGTGTCCTCGTATGGCTTGGAAACCGCACAAGTGTCGCAGTCTTTAATGAGGCTAATCACCACCCTCCTCTTCTTTCTTCAAATAACGAGTTTCAAACACCACAACCAAGACGCTTCGAAGCTCCTTGATTCTTACAGGGCGAAGTTTGGTCGTTTGCTTAGAATTTTTGACGATATGAATGCAAAAATTTCTGGGCAGTGTTGACAATCAAACAAAAGTGTCGGCTGGTAGAAAGAGGGTCTGGTTTTTATTGTGACTATTTTGCTTGGAATAAGATAGCCTTGAATATCTAAAAGCTTTATCCTGTCTACTGAAACGAAGATATCAGAATTATTTCTTTTTTGTAAAGCGCAATCAAATCACTGACATCTCTGTACTGACGAAAAAGAGTACATGTATTTACCTCGTAATTGGTGGAGATGTATAAAAGTAATATTTGACATAGATTTTTTTTTTCCAGGTCGGTGTCATGGACAGTGGAAGCCAATAGTTTTATCAAAAGCATACACTACTCGCGTGTTATATAAATAAACCTCAGGGTCATTGTATCCGAGTGGCCGATTCAAAGTTACTACTTTGAGATGAGAATGTTTTTCTTCTTCTTTTTCTTCTTCTTTTCCTCCTCCTTCTTCTTATTTTTCTTTTTCTTTGGCTTTAGATAAGGATTTTGGCCGAGACCTTTGTAGAATACAGAATGTCTCCGTAAACAAGTGTTCATTTGACAAACAAAATAAGCCGGAATGCTTAAAAATGATTAATACACGCATGCTCAAGTTAATGCCACGCGGGCAGACGTTTCGTACGAACACTCAGTGACATACAAAGTCATGAACACATGTGCACATGCGCGCACGCACCCAGACGTGCAGAAACGAACGTCGTCTGTATGCAAGGTCAAGTTTGTGTCGAATGTACGAATTATTGTTTTTTTGAAGAGTCAGTAACATTTTCAACTGCTAACATTTGTGGAATAGAATGGTATACTGTCAACAATTTATCCTTCGACGTATTGACCGATTCTGTGACGCGCTATATGTATTTTTGGCATGGGCGCAGCCATAGTGGGTGTATCAGCCGACCCCCCCCCCCCCCCCCTCCGCACTCCCCCACCCCTCTCCCTACATTACCACGCGCGCAGAATGAAAAACTGCTTTAGCCAATGGGCGTCTCGTACTGAGTGCGCGAATGCTTGCTTAGTGCGCGAACCTTTGTTACAAGTGCGTGTAAACATGTTGCCCCGGGGTGGGGGAGAGCAGGGGGGGTCGGCTGATACACCCACTATGGCTGCGCCCTGTGCCGTAAAATGTCTGCTGCCCTCAACGAACCCGAATCGGTCAATACCTTCTGCTTACACGGCCCACAAAAGTGTATAGTGAAGGATATGACACATCGGCATCGCACAAAGACATGTCACAATAAGTGAAAAAGAGGAAAAAAAAGACTTTTTTTGAAGTCCATAACATTTTTCAACTGCCTGAAATGTGGATTATAGTGTGCTGCCAAAGTTTATTACACTTTGCCCCGACCTATCTTACCCTTGTTTACGACTCATGAAAGTGCATTTAGCGAAAGATATTACACAAACCCACACAAACATGCCACAATAAGCGAAAAGAGGAGGAAACAGAGTTTTGTTTCATTCGTGTCCAGCTGCGGTAGGGTTATCAAAATATTTACGGGTCGCAGATTCACTGTGAATAAAATCGCACCAAATCACCGTCCTTTATTTTTCTCTGGTTTTACCCTCGATATTCGCTGAAATCCTGTTTGATTGACGTTGTAATAGGCGTATGGAAGGCCATTGCGGACATAATTCGTTTGGGGCATACGTATGCAGCCCCGGTGCTACGGTGCAATTAACTCACTGATAAGAGGCCAAAGCTTTTGAATTCTTAACGGCGGAGGGAAGGACAAAAAATCTCGAAAGTTCACCTCCTCGTATCTCCCTTATTTTACCACCAAATCCCTTGAACCTTCACACATATATCAAATATGAATATATCATCCTTCATATGATTTTTGGGCGAAAACGCTGATGTATCTTTCGAGATATGTGTATTTTTCTGCTTGAGTCGACTGTGGGAAAGGGTTACGATTTTTTCCCGACACAAGTCTGCGCCTGCATGAATATGCATTTGATCAACATATTACTAGTCTGTATACACCAGACTCACTACCTGCGAAGTCTCGTGTTTGTGCAATTAGTAGTTAGGTAAAAATAAGAGCAAAAAGACAACCAACTTTAAGAGAAGATACTGGACATGCACAACTAGATCATCCTCCTGCGCATGCGTTTTCTACTGGTGAGTGCACGCTTAGCCAATCAGCGGTGTCAGGCTCGGCGCAATGCGACAGAGGTCGATTTTCGGTCAGCAGGGTGGTGAGTGGGCAAGAGAGGAACCCTGCTTTGTGCTTCAACTGTTTCAAGCAGCACAAAAACCAATACATCGGACTGCGTATTCCTTACGCCATGGATTTTACGTGGGTCACAAGTGACAGTGATCTCGATTTTTTCCAGACATAGCTGTGCGCCAAATGATACAGAAAAGATATTTGGAGAGCAGCATGGATATACTACCATAAGTCATATACCGAAGTTTCATTTTTGTGCAATGAAGGAAAATGTGAGAAAATAACACTTGTTTTGAGACCAAATTTTCTGTTTTGGAAGCTAAGTTTCGACATTATTTTCACACGTTTATCCTCAATAAAACCCCAAATAACTAACATTACGAGTTAGAGAATAGTTTCTCCTTCAGTTTGCTGTATAGATTTAATCATTTGATGGCTTTGAGGTGAGATATTGCGATTGTCCTGCAACACTTCCCCAGCGGTTTTACGCACACAAGCTGTCTACTTTTTGCAACTGAGGCTTCGAGGTCATAAGCTTTTGGCGAGTTAATTGCGCCCTAGCGCCGCGCCTGTATGGAAACGGGCATACGTATGCAACTGCCTTTAGCAAACGTTTGCTAATTGACAGCGAGTGTTGTTTGGCAAACGTTTACACGGTGCGATAGCATACGTTTGCAAGTTTTTCTTTAGCAACGTGTATGCCGTTTTTATACGTATGCGCAGAATGCCAGTAAATTGATATTTACCAGGTTAAACACCCTGCTCTTTGCGATGAATGAATGAAGCGGGATATTTTACGTGCATGAGTTGTGACTTTCTCACACACGGGACCTCCATCCATTTCATGTCCTATCCGAGGGACAGAGTGTTTTGCCTCTCGCTCGAGGGGACGGTATGATTACACACAACATTGCTCAGTCCAGACTCGGGCTCGAACCCGGGTCCCAAAGGATCGTGAGGCAGACGCGCTAGATATTGAGCCAACTCACCGCCCTAAGAGAAAGAATGAGTTGAAGCTGGTTGGAGAGGAGGAGCAATTGAAGAGATGAGAGAGGCAATTCAAAGAGAAAAACCCCCAAATAAGTGGGTCAAATAAAAAGATGGCACGTAAAACAATGAAAAAAAAATTCTTGTAAGAGAAGGAAGATGGGAAAGTAGGGAAGGGAGAAGAAAGGGACGAAGGACGGACAGTTGGGAGAGAAATGAGGAGGAAGAGCCGAGCTGAAGAAGAAAAAAGAAGCGAAAGAGTAGAAGTATAGGAAGCCGAAAGTGAACAAAAAGAACAAAAAAATAAATGACCTTAAGGGTCCTGTTTACCTTTGAGAGCAGTGATTTAAAAAAAATGTTCAAGATATCGCATTTGATGCATATGTGTAGGTCAGTTGTATCACAAAACATCCTACCATATAAAATTGTTGAAATAAAGCCTAAAATGTTAGGAGATATCACTGTTTTTCTCAATAAACCGTAATTGTAGACGGTTTAGTCTAGAATCATTTTTTTTTATAGCTATTGTTCACATTTTGTATTCTTAACAGTTCTCAACATCGATTTTACTGATTCAAATTTTTACATTGGTTGTTGGTTTCATCTGCAAATGGTAAATTATGCCTTCAAGAAGAAGAATCAGAACAATGAAGCAGCGGACGAAAATGCAAATCAAAGATGCCCATTTTTACAAACAAACATATTATGATTGTTTTGTTTTCTAATTTGATACTAATGAAACAGAAAAATAGAACGCTATATATAGTATAGAAAGCAGCTGCCATATACTTTGTCTACAGTATAGCAGCTTCATGGATACAAACGTCGCCTGAAAATGTTTGAAAGCGAAGAAAAACAGAAGAAAAAAAACAAACACGGAGACATGATCACGATATAAGATTCAGCTGCAGATTGCTCGACCGTGAAATGATGAGTATTTTACACAGCTCATAATGAAGGATTACGAGATCGCCTGAGCTCACTACTGATGGAAAACCATGACGAAACATTATAGAAATGGATTGACTGATCATGTTACTCAGGAGTTATTTTCTTCATGGCCTTGCCTGTGAATTTGTTTTGGAGATTGCCTAGTATAATCCGCACCCTTGTCAAAAAAAAAAACAACAACAACAACAGAAGACAGAAAACGCAGAGAGAAAAGAAATTATAAATCATGCCTCACTGCGTTTAGTCACGCACTCTCATCTTTGGTTTACACGTCCGTCAACGAATCGTATTAGGAACCCTGGGATTTGAGGATTATTTTCCCCTCATTTTGTTCTTTTTCTTGGGGGGGGGGGGTTCACTGTTTACTTATGGGATATCTCTTAAAGGCGGTAGCCTTCACTGGTTAATTACCATCGGGGATCTTTTTCACAAATACGAGCGAGTTTCGTCTCACTGTTGACTCACGCAGTAAAGTATATCCACATGTACTTGAGAAATCGAAACGTTTTCCTTCTTCAAAATGTTCCCTGCGTAATGCGCGATGCTCGTAACAGTAGCAGCTGCACTGCTTGCCACGATAAGGACCGACCAACAAAAAAGAAAGAAAAACACACAGGCAAATCAAGAAAAATGTTAATACAGAAGAAATTTGATCTGAAGGTGATGACGCGTTTCCAGCGCTAATCGACCATTTTCGACCCAACTTGACGCAGAGGACACAGTCGCACAAGAAAGAGTTGTCATCTGTAGCTTACACCAATTATAGCTTTGTTAAATGCCCATTTGTTGCACTGTCTACGAAATAGACACCGGAGAAACTTATTTTTCTTTAAATTTCTACTTGCAAAACCAACATGAAACTTCATTTAAATGTTGACAGTCCTCCTATGACGCCAATTGGCGATTATTATTTTTTTTTTTGTAACTTAAATTTTCGGTGATAGTTCAGTCACCCATAAAGCTATTACACCTTTAAGTGCATACTCCCTAACTTTGCGTCGGAGCCTATACAATTCTGGAACAAAACATCCCTTGCGTAAATACAACACTCTCCAAAGAATAGACAGAGGACTGGGGAAGACGGCTCCCATTGCGGCATTTATTACAAAGTCAAACACTTCTGTGGGTGTCATAAGCGGATTACTCTATATTGTGAGTCGTGTTGACATTCGCATACACAATCGAAGATTACTGCGTGAGGGCAAAAAAACAACAAAAAAACAACAACAATAACAGGAGAATCGAAAATGATGGGAGTAGGTTACAGGAAATGGTTTTGAAGGTCTCCTATGCGTAAGTAACTTGAATGAGTCAGAATGAGAAAGAAACTTCACACTTTGACAGGAATTTCACGTGGCGTTCATTATTTTCTCGCCCCTTCTTGCAATCCGAACTAGTGTATTATTCTTCGGGGATTTTTTCCTGTAAAAATGCATAATCACTTGGTTGTCATTGACACACAGCACATCAACACGACCTCACGAACGGTAGATCATTTAGAAAAAGATAATGTACACGGAAGTTATTTCAGAGGAATCACTGTAATGTAATATTTCTAGAAGAAAAGGCAATAAAGTTTCCACACATTTCGTTGACCTATCGTCAATTCAAAAACGAAAAAAAAAAAAAAAAGCGCCAAAAAGCCATTCGGCTTTGCTGATTCTGTGCAGCGTATGCACGTTTTGTATGCATATTATGTCCTCTGTCTCATTACTCTCATCAGTCACCACTCTTAAAATGACACTGATTAATTGGCTTCCATGTGCCATCTTAATGCTACTTACCATCTTTACAAGTGGTTATTTCTATTTTATTTTTCTGATTTTGCTTTTTTTTTTTTGTGGGGGGGGGGGGGGGGAGGCAACCATCAGCTCTGCCATAACACAACATCTCCCCAACGGCCTACCCCAGTCGTGTATATGTTCAGTTTTCACCAGCTTTATCACTCACACCCATGCATTAACTAATACTTAATTTGTCCGTCAGCGTTTACTGTAAACGGAAAGGGGGTGCAAGATGTTTGTCGAGATATTCGCCCACATCAGGTACAAAGGTAACGAGGTGGCAATAATTACAACGCTTAAAGGGCTCACAACAAACTGACGCAAAACCTTTTCAAGTCCTGTACTTTTTCGGACAAAAAAAGAAGATATTACTGAAATCGAATTAAAAAAAAAATCTTTGAAATAAGAAGGACAAAATTGATATGAAAAATGTTTGCTGAAGAATGATGATGAAGGGAATTCCCCTACAAAATCTATCCCAACTGGCGGTTTACCTCGAATTGCAATATTGGTGATAAAACTTTGACTATAATTACGGAATCGTTATTCTTTGTTTCTACCACTGACTGGAGTAATTTTGAAACACCATACCCATTATTATACCCACCGCCCTACGAGCCCCTACCCCCCCCCCAAAAAAAAAAATAGTAAAAAAAAAAAAACCAGTTGGTTTATATCTTCGACCTTATGCCAAAAGACCCTTATGTGTCAAAGGGCTTTTGGCATACGGCCGACGATATGGAAATACAAAATAAAACACATTAACAAGATAATGTGTGCCAAATCCTTCGGGTTTGTTTGTTTGTTTGTTTGTTTGTTTGTTTTTTTGTGTGTGTAATATTCAACACACGGGTCTATGAAAATGTACTAATACATGTAATTGGACAGGTGATGTCTACATCTGCGCACGAGATGGCGACATTTCTGGGGTGTCGGAAGGTCTCGCCTCTTTGAGTCGAGATTTGAAAAAAAAATGGATCAAGTAATTGTCAGATATTAAATCATATTTCTATGCACACATTTCACTCCAAATCAGACATTATTACAGACTGGGCAGTATTTACCATCATCATAAACAAAGATATGAACTGGATGGACCCCTATAGTTTGAGTTTAGATTTGGATTCAGCTTTTAATCTTTGCGAGATAATTAAAAACCACTTACGCAATATTCAAGAGCATACAATTCTAAAAGGATATCAAAGTTTATTTGATGAAAATTCATTTTGATATGGCTGAGATTATACCTAATAACAAAGTAAAACAAAGTGGTCCTAATAATGATAATGTGGGCCGCACATACATAGTCGAACCTCTTTTTTGTTTTTGAATATCTCTGCCATTCCAAAACCAATGTTTATGAAAAACATTATATTCTTCTTAAAACTGTATGATCTTTCATAATAATACACTTCAAAAGAGGTTTCGTATTATCTCACAAAAAAAAAAAAAGTTGGACACGTGACGCCCCATCTCCACCAAAACTAATACAATCCCTTTAATCATTATCGTAGTTGCAGCAAGTTAAGATATTAAAGAGAGAATACCCTTTTATCCCCCCCCCATGGCTATCTTCGCCTTTCCCCTTCTCCTTCCCCTTCCCCTCCTCCTCCTCCCCCTCCTCATCTTCCTCCTCCTCATCCTCCTCCTCCCCTACTCCTTTCCATCATCCTCCTCCTCATCCTCCTCCTCATACTCTGTCTCTTCCTCCTCTATGCTCCCTCGTCAGTCTCTTCACTAATGTTTATACAATCGGCTGCTATGTTGTTTATCTTATCTCTAATCCCGTCACTCATGTGAAGCTCGGCCAATTTCCAGGCGGTAGTTGTAGGTGCCCATTCAGCCACTGTACCCACCCCCCCCCCAATCCATAGAGCAGATCGTAGCCTTTATGTTTACGTTATTGATTACTATACAGAAAGAGGAAAAACTAATGTTCTGACATGCATTAAAGAGCAATGCCGGACCACAAGAAAGAGTGAAATTGTATCGGCCTATAAAGTGAACAATTTGATCAAAATCGGGTACAAATTAGGAAGTTATGCAATTGTGAAGTTCTTTACAACTGCATATTTTTTTTTCAAACTTTGGATAAACAGTTCTTGACCAGTAATACGGACATGAAACTTAGTGAGCTGATAATATCATTACCCCTAAATTTCCAATTTAACCTGTAAAAAAACCCCAGAATGATGAATGTTCTTTATTTTCTACGATGAAAGTACTAAACATAATGTTAGTGTCGTCCCTGCGCGGCTGAATAACTTCAAAAATAACGATCAAGCAGATATATAAAATCATATTTCATTTGAGACTAGGACATAATTGCGTTTGAACAAAGAAATGGATATCGTTTACAGCCTATATAGCAAATTTCAAAAGTGATGACATCATCATCACACCTCTTTGCATATATTCCTATTAGTATTGGCAGTATAAGGATTCAAGAACTGTTTTGTGAAACTTTGCGAAAATTCACAATTCTTAAGCTTTTCTAGTTTAAATCCGATTTGGATCAAAATTTTAACCGTTGTGCTCATTAAATCTAAGTCTTTCATTTTAACTACCTTTTAACTTGTCCGAAAATTGCCCCAAGCTTCAATCTGTAACCTGGTAACCATGATAACAGTGATGAACAACATGAACAATTGCAGCCAAGTTCCTTATGTGAGAGGGAAGGCTGATGCAGTGTCGTCATGACATTGTGAATAGAGAATGACATTCGTTTTCAACGAGCCAGACAAACAAGATATTTTAAACCAAAACATTCACAACACCATTGACAGATATACCAGTTCTCCTTTGTCAAAAGACTGGAAGTTACATTTTGGCAGTAAAGTAATTGATTTTCGTTTTTACCATTTTGATTCGGCATATCATACTTTGTTGCATGTATTCTTTTCAATGACGAATCCATATTCATTTGTCCTCGTTGTGATCCACTTACACAGAAAAAAAGCAAAAACAAAAATATGCCTCGTAATCTTTGGTAGATAGAAGCCAGTAGTATGCTTTATCTACATTATACCATAATTATGTCCCAAAAAAAATTACAACAGGACCCTCCGCAATGATATCTTTAAAAATAGTGAATCAATCTAAATACAAATTCAGGGTATGAAACTATAATTAAAGGCATAATTTACCATTTGCAGATGAAAGCATTAGTGCTTTAAAATAGTTCTAAAATGTGAGTTAGGGATAGAAACAACCACTGTCAAAATTTGAATCCGTATAATCGATGTTAAGTGTTGTTAAATACACAAAATGTGAACAATAGTTATAATAAAAAATGTTTCCAGACTAAACCGTATACAGTTACGGTTTACTGAGAAAAACCCTGATATCTCCTTATATTTTAGGTTTTATTGCAAATATTTCATATGGTAGGATGTTTTATGATACAACAGATCTACACGTATGCATCAAATGTGATATCTTGAACATTTTTGAAATCACTGCTCCCAAAGGTAAACTGGACCTTTAATTGCCCACATCTTAAAGAAAACCCCCTTCGATTTGCTTCAGTGGTCAAAGAGAAATGAGGAATTTTGTAGGGATGTCAGGAATCTCTTCCCTCCAAGTTCTGTATATTGTATTCACACACAAGAGCATCGAAGTGCTAAACTTGGAAGAATCAGATTCATGACATGCTTTACAACAATCCACATTTCTCTGTGACCGCGTAACCAAATTGAATGGGGTTTTTCTGCAAAATAGAGCTAAGATGTTATATTTAAAGACTCTGAAGTAGCATTCAGACAGTTTAATCATATTAGGTGTTATCAATGGGAAAATCTGATTGTAATTTTTTTGGGGGGATATACTGTACAGTAGATTCCCGTTATAACCAGGGAGGTGAACCTCCCCTCACCTCCCTTTATGATCATAACGAAGTCCTCGGGACAGGCAGTATTCTTTCGTTATATCGAGATTCCGTTATAAAAGAACAAATAAACAGTAAAACAAAATAGAGCGGATGATGTTGCGGCCTCAATTTTGACTTCGTTGTAACCGGAATTTCGTTATAACAGTGTTCGTTATAACGGGAGTACACTGTACACCACATTGACGTGGATGAATCAATATGCATCGCATTGAACACCGCTGCAATTATCACTATGCTGCATAGTATGCTAATAGCCTTATATCTACGTGAGAAAACAACAACAACAACAACAAACAACAAAACTTGGTAGGGTATTATGTACATGCCGATACCAAACAGTAATGCAACATCTCCCTCAGGATTGTGAAAATTATTGTTTTCCGAAATATTTACGTTGTCCAGTCTAGGCGGATTCAGGACACTTTGCCTGTGTTTCTAGATCAAAGTCGCTTTATTGAAATATTCAATGAAATATAATCGCTGAAAATATAGGAGCAGAAAGGCGAGCTTCTATATTCCACTCTGTGTACAGAATGTAATACAAGCTTGTAAAAAGATAACAAACACACAATTGGGGAATTCTCGGGGAAACACAGTTCAGCCACACACGTCCAAATGTGGATTAAACGTGGCAATAGTATATCATGTGACATATTAATGTTTTAAGCAGCAATGCATATTGCTTTGACATTGTTTAGAAGGCTACAGTATCATAATATTTATGAACCAGGAGACGTGCCCAGCAGCCTAATTGGCAGCTCTTTTTTTAATGGTGAAAATACGGTGAAGTGGAGTAGAGTCGGGCTTGCAAATTTGTCCAACTATAGAGGGCGCGTTTCACTGAATGCAGAGCACAGAAATGGGGGGGGGGGTTTCACGGTCGTCTGGGAGGGAAAAAAAAAGAAAACAGAAAACAAAAACAAAAACAAAAACAAAAGACACACAAACAAAAACCTAATGCCACTGGAATTACACTCAAATGGGGGAGTAACTGCATAACATTATGTAAGGAAAAGGATTACCTGTTTGCACGTTTTGCTTTTTACCATTGTGATGTAATTATGCAAAATGTACGTCATCAATACCAAACTTCACTATTTCCTTCTGCGAATATGCCTGTCTATATTGACAAAATACACAGTGTACTTTAATCTATGTGTTCTTCTATGTATTCATTAATGCATTCATTAAGTCATCTACAGTGCACTCCCGTCATGACGAACACGGTTATAACGAAATTCCGTTTACGACGAAGAAAGAATTCAGGCCGCAACATTATCGACTCTATGTCATGATTTATGCACACTACCAAATTGGTTGTAGAAAAACAATATAACAGACTCCAAGGTAAATATGTCAATTAATCGGTGAAAGAATAGTACGGCGCCTACCCATGGGTACTCAAGGTCATCATCACTATTGTTAAAAATAATGATGATAATAATAAAGTTGGCAATTGCGTGTGAAAACTGCAAACTATCGGCCACGGGTAGCTGAAACTTGGAAACACGGAATAATGAGTAAGCATGTTTCCATGATTATTACAATGTATCTTCGTGTGTGTGTGTGTGTGTGTGTGTGTGTGTGTGTATGTGTGTGTGTGTGTGTGTGTGTGTGTATGTGTACTTCCTGGAGCAATAGCATTGTAAACTTTGGTTTCATAATGGTGGTATTAATAGTTACTACTTTTTTTGAAGGAACTCACTCATTTCGGGGGAGAGAAAAACTTATCATTTTGATTTTCACGTGTTTTGTATTTAAGTATCAAAGTATATAATTTGTTAATTCATTTTTTCATTCATTTACTCATGTATTATTATCTATTCCTTTTTTATATCTATTTATCTTTTAATTCTTATGCTAGTATTCATTCATTTATTTACCTGTTCATTTACCTTTTTGTTTTTAACTCGTTGCTTGTATACAAGAACTCTGTAGATCCCTTAAACAGACGAGGATCCTATAATCTTGACGGAAATGGATTTCAGATAGACCTGCTAGTGATCGGTGAAACCTCCGGATCCTAAATTATCCACTGCTTCTGTGTAGTGATAACGAGGTTACGTTAGCACAGTAATACAGTGTGTCTGGTTGGATTATCTGGTGTTTCAACTATCAGATGGCAGCTGTCGTGCAGATGTTGATTTGGCGGGAAAAGGAAGTGCCCTGGACTGCGTGGAAGGATACAATGAGAAATGTATTCTAATGCAAACATCATGTGACCAATCGGCCTATTAAAGGTGTCTGCCAGCTAGGTGACATAATGGGATAATGTTATGAAGGTATATTTAAGTTGTGTTTATTTCACTGGTCCAGGACAAGCCACGAAGGGGACTCCGGTGTTTTAGAGGGCCACACTCTCACTTTATTACACCTGCTTATCGTACGCGCCATGGTACACGCCATGTTATGAATATGAGCAGTCGCGCCTTTGTTAGAGCCGATTTTAACAGGGCAGTATACATGTAAGTCTATGGGAACCATCAAGTCTATGAAAACTCTCCATTTTTTTCTCATTTCCGCATAATTATCTTGGGCAAAAAAAAAAGGACAATCATCACAAAAGCAATGAGTGGGAATGGACAATATTATCATTCTAGTGATTCAATTGGCTTTTATCTATTTCCATAAAATCGGAAAAAACACCGATAGGTTCGGTTTTAGACTCCACATTGAAAATGTACCATAATTATTACTGAATTTGCGGTAAACAAGATATTTATTACCATGAATACCAGACTATGAGTGAAAACACGCCCTGCAATATATCAATTGAAGAGTGCAAAAAAAAGAAGAATAAAATGCAAGTAGGTGTCCATGATTTCATTGCTAATATATAGTAAAGAGGCCGAAATTCTTTTCATTGAACGTATATAGAAGAAAATAGTGATTAGTCATTAGCGACAGAAGACTGTCTACAAGGTTCACTCTTCAAGGTAGGCGCGTACGTGACAACATACCGCGCATCATCGTCATCCGGTAATTACGTCGGAAGTATCAACACGCGGAAGGCATGGAGTGAACGTGCGTGGGCAGCGTGCAGGCGACATTAAAAGAACTCGTGCAGGGAATAACACTTGAAATGGACACTTGAAATCCACAAGAATATTCCACTTCCTTGGTTGTAACAAAACGAACGCGGTTATTGATCGAAAAATACTGATGTATACTTTTTCCCCCTTTACCTGCTTTGATTTGTCATTATCTCGTAATTCACCTTGCATTCATGTGGTGTATTGTATTGTAAGAAGTTCCGATGTTTGATGCAATAAATCAGCAACCGAAATATGTTTTCCTGAGAGTTCAGGAGAATGATTTAGTTTGTATTTAATCTGATTAGATTGCCTGCCGAGCATTTTATTCACTTCCGTTTCTAGGAAAGGATAACACCCTTAGCATTTTATCCGTTTTTTAACAACTTTGCAAAATGAATATTTTTGCCTTTTTTAAACTCTTAAACACAATGTACATTTGCACTTTTTTAAACTCTCAAATAACCTCTGAGGAGTGTTCAGGTTTCATGGTGATGTTGTTGTTGTTCTGCTTTCGTAATTCAAATCCCATTTTGGGTAAGTTCTGTTTCTTTTCTGCTGATCAATCGAAAATACATGTTGTCGATGTAGAATGATAATAACAACAACAGATTATACAACGTGTAATCATTAATCACAGGCTGTAGACCAAATGACAGTTTCACTTTTTATACATGTTGTTGGCGTACTATGTCGACAGTGCAAGTATTCTAGTTTTTCACATTGCGAGCTAGGAAGTGCCAGCAAAAAAATATAATAAACAAATAAATAGATTAAAATTTTATAAAGTGAAAATTGTCTTTTTTATGTCTTGAAACTTTTCGTGACAAGATATCCGATTCGCTCTTTACGGTATGTCCTTAGCTCGGAGAATATCAGTAAAAATAACAAAAATAAGCAAACAATCAAAAATACCTGTCGGACAGAAAGCGTGATTTTTTTTCCGCTTGTGCGTGTTAGTTAATTGTTTGTTTGTTCTTTGTCCGTTGTTTGTAGAAGTATAGGCGTAGACTTTTATGTGGCTTAACAAGGAGAAAAAGATGCGGAAGTTTGAACACTAATCCTCGAAATGACATAATTGAATCTTGTAAACCAATCACGGCCACTCGCCCGACTAGCGTATGACTCCTGTTTGATCGAACAGTAATCCCCGGCATTCAATACACTGCCTTGTAATGGCGTCTGTCCGACACTGTGAAAAGGGAGAGATTTATAAGTGTTTTTTAAAAGGATGATAACGATAGAAATCCGCCACTCCCAGGCATAAACCCAAAATTGCCTTTAATCCCGAGCCATGGAGAGGTAATGATCAGATCTATATAATTGGAAAGGGCCTACTTCGATCTCTATCGCTCAAATAAGGAGAAAATATAACAACAAATGTGTTCTCGTGGTATTTCCGACGACTCCGCGAAAATCGTCAAAAAGGGAGGTAAGACACACAAATCAAATGCCGGAATTGAAATATGTCTTAGAGATTACTTCATAAAAGAAAATCCTTGCCCTAAAAAAGTAGGCCTATTACCGTCATTGTATAAGCAATGACGGGATAGCGTTTAACCGCCAACACTGTTGCAGCATGAACAACGAAATGATTAATAAGATCAGGGAGAGATGATTCGTTTCACCTCCCTGATAATGCAAATAGCTAGATGAATCAAATACGCTAAAGGCCATTTAGGTCAAACCATGGACCTACAAAAAAGTTTTTTCTAGGTCCATGGTCAAACGAAATAAAAGTCGGAAGCTATGTTAATTGGTTTTGCATTTTCAGGTGGGGTTGCTGTCTTAATTGATACCCTCTCTTTTTTAAGAGATTTGTTTTCCCCTTTTCATATTTACTTAAATATATCACATCAGCCGTAAGAAAGTGCTCTATTTTTACACAGGAAAGAGTGAACAAGAATAATTTGTATTATACATAATCAAATTTATTATAGAGTAAGCATGTTTACATGCACTTGTATCATAATAAAATGAAAGAATAAATACACACAAAATCGAAATACACACTAGATATACACTGTAACATCAAGAGCATCCGTGACTCTTTAAGGATTTTGGTTGCTGTAATTTAATAGTAGGTCTTTTATCAACCCGGCCACGTGTACTAAACCGAGGAGCTTGAGAACTAAATGGTCCGTAAAGCTGTAATCCGATTGCGAAGAATGGAAAGGTAAAAGGAAGGGGGAGGAGGTGGGGTGGGGAATGGCCTACAAATTCAATCGCCAGAGCCACGGGGGAAATCGGTTGTACCTTCAGCTACAGATTACTCCATTTAAAAAGGCGAAGGTTTCAAAATGGGAATTAAAGCTTTCAAGCTTGTGCTATATGTATTGGTATGCTGAACTACAAGTCTCCACACTGGGTATTATAATCGAGGATCGAGGCAGGAACGTTTTGAGTCTCACCTTCGTGATCCAAGTGTACCGTGTTTTATTAACATAATTTGGACCTCATATTCGTCTACCTTTCATTGGAGGTATTCTCGATTCCTTTCGAACCATCCAGAGATCCAAGCATCAAAGCAACAACCATAATTGCTATTGGTATCTAAAAATCACGAGAATAGTTTGACGGGTGCACGTCACGAGTTCGACACCCACGAGTCATACCTAGGCAAACAAAGTCTAAGAGTCCGACACTAGGAAAGCAAGGCCCACGAGATCGACACGAGGCAAAAGAGATTCCCGAGTTCGACACTGAGCAACAAAGGCCAAAGAGTTCGACACATTATATGCCCCGTGTTGTAATGTAGTGGGCCTCATTAGCCTATAATTGTCGAGCCCATGGGCTGTATATGACTCTTGGGCGGTGTGACTCATAGACCCCTTTTTCCAATGTCGAACTCGTGGGCCGTATGACTCGTGGGTGTCGGTCTCGTGGAATGACCCAACTTTGACTGATGGCAGAAGACAAACTACTGCTGCTGCTGCTGTTGTTGTTGTAAGCTGAACTTTAGAAAAGAAGAAGTGAAATGGACTAATCAGTATGATGATGATTACAAACTTAGAAATCACTTTTTTAATCAATTATTGCATTCCTAACAAAAAGTATCCTTGAAAAAAATGCATACATAAGTTCAGCGTTTCTCCTCATGCAATATTCCAGTTGGCCTGAAGGAAAATTCAACTTGAATAATGCGACAGATATCTAATGAAGTATCAAAAGACGACATTCCAAGAGGGTTTTCTAGTCGTATCAGAATGATGATTCCACGCAATTTTTGAATAATTGGTCTCGACTTCCACTTTCATTTAAAGAGATCAGCAACTCTTGGGAGTCGACTTCTCTGGTCAACAAGAAGAAACGTCAACAACATTTTTTTTTCTGTTTTACAATATCCCACTGCAACAAGATAATACATGAATGAAATAAAAGAAAAAAAAACGAACAACTGCTGAGGCCATGGTCTAAAGACCAAATCATGCGAACCTCTTGGGACAAGAGTAATTTTAGTTTAGGAAAATCAAGTGGGTTTTTTTTCTCCCTTTCAAATCAATATGAGTTTCTATCTCAATGGTTTGTTGGGGTTATTATTGTTTCTTCTTTTTTTCGTAAAAAATACTGTTTTTTATTTACCTGAAGGCATCTTCAATTCGTCTCATTTTATCAGAGTGCTATCCAATATTGAAAAAAAAAAATGCTTGGGCATCAGTACGGAAAAATCTTCTTTTTTTTATAGTTTTTACTATAACAATTTCACACTTTTTTTTTTCACACAATGTTATCTGTACTCTCCTGCATCCATACTATCAGAATCAAAGCATGTTTAACGAAGTTCTAATCCATATAAATTATATATGTTATAAATTCACATTTTGCATGTATGACAATTGTATGATATTGATTGTGTTGAGATGTGGAGAAAAATTAGATAAACTTGAAACTTCTGTTTGAATTCATCTTGTCTTTTTTTTTTCTTTTTGAAAAGACTACTACAGTGTATGATGTCACATGCGTAATGCGATACGAGAAAAACATGAAGAGAATTTCACTTTTTTTTGTCACTGACGTATGTCAAAGGGGAATATTATTCCCCCTACCTTCTGAAAGAGGCAAGTCAAGTGTTTTTATTATTATTATTATTCGATAAAAGTGAAAACATGTTGAATTTTCTTTATATCTTCTCTATATCGTTCTACGAATGTGACATCACAAACTGTAGTATAGTGTTCTCATCCAGTAGTGACTGAGCAGAAATGTAAACAATTCATAACTTTTGAACGGATTGTCCGATTTTCCCTAAACTCTCACTGATATGTTCTACTAATATTGCTGCATTCACTCAATCCACATGTCTATGAAGTTGGACTTGTCCCTTAAGATCATAGCGTGACGAATGTGACCTTTTCATCCAGTCTTTATCAGCCCGACAAGCACATTGAAACCAACGTGACCCAACTGCTCAACGAGCTGAAAAATAAAAAAAAAAATAAAAATCGAAAACCTTTGCATCTATACTTTCTCGAGTTTTTCGCTGGATCCTTTCTTTTGTTCAGCTCACGTGGACTAAAATGCTCGTTAGTCCCTACGCAGCAACTATGAGAGTGATTTTTTTTTTTTTGGCAAGATTAATGACACCGTAATGTTTCGACATAAAACCCTCGCTCCTACGTCATCAAAAACTCGTGAATCATAATTCCAATTTCCCCCATCCCCGTAATGTTAATCAAATATTTTAACTGGGAAAGGACATCATTTCATCGTCTTTAAAACGGAGCACTGGAGGCATTTTAATAAAAGATCTTTTCAATCTTTTCTGTTTATTTTCTCGCAGAGGAGGGTGGCGGAGGGGGGGGGGGGTGGGAGGGGGAGCACAGTGTCCAATCTCAAATGTTTTGTCGGCAACATGTAAAGACAGGCCGTATCGGTGGCGCCGGCGGCGTCCGAAAGAGCATGCCGGGCTTCTAGTGTCCCGTGTAATTGGTGCTCATCCCGCCTGGGATGCACCGTGAAGGTCGAGCGAAGAATATCCGCTTTTATTCCATCAGGAATCCTATTATCCCTCCGCCACATCCCTGCCGATTGATTTTTGAGTACTCCTCTAATGACAAGGTAAGAAAAGCTAAGGAAAGAAGAAACTTTATACGTCTCGGCATAGGATCCTGAGGACCATGCTATGGAATAGCAAAATTTATCATCGGTATTATCTATTCCTCCAGTGGATTTTTTTCTCTCTCTCTGTAATGTTTATTTATGAATATTATTTGGTGAAACCTTGTCTGTACCAAGCTGACATGAGAAAGTGTAATGTCCTTCAACAAACACTGTTATTGATCAAAACAGCATACATCCCTGTAATTTTTTTTTTTTTTTTTTTATCGAATCACGCATTTTACTGTAACTTCCTGACTGTTTATGGTATAGATCTTGCACTTCTCTCGTTCTTCTCTTTCTTCTGCTCCTATTTAATCCTCCTCCTCCCTTTCTTCTTCTCCTCCTCCTCCTCCCCTCCCCTACTCTTCTCCTTCCCATCAACCGTCTTCTCCTCCTTGTTCTCCATCTTCATCTCTTTTTACTACATCATTAAAGTCATTTTGTTGCAGCTTTTGAACATGCATTTTGTTGTCATTGATGCAGCTTTCTCTTCTTCTGCTCCTAGGCTGTGGAATAAGCTCCCTCCTCTTCTGAAATCATCACCAACACTGGATTGCCCCTATATGATGCACTGAACTTGTACTGTCACTGCCTGGTAATTTGTATATATTTCATCTCCTATGGCGACCAGGGATGACATCTCATCTAGTGGAAAAGCGCTCTAAAAATGTCTACTATTATCATTATTATTATTTGAAAAATATTGTTCGATATGTTTATTGTTTTTATATCTCCCTGCATTATGATATTAATTGAAATGAGTTATAAGCAGATCAACAAATACAAACAGACATTACATAAAAAGTACCAACTTTAAAGTGTATAGAGTGCATGACTCAAGCTACATTATAGGATCAATGAGTAAGAACACAATAATTTATACATCATAAAGACTTCTCTATAGTCCAAGAGTATTGTTGTGACTTGTATAGGTATAATCCGCGCGACTCTGACTATAATAGTTCTCACAAACCCCGTCTATTAAAGTTTTGACAATCTATTCTGAGTCATAACATTGACAGTGGCCACATAATGTTCAATTATAGGGGTGGTTTATTGGCAAAGGGGGGGGGGGGTAGTGGGAGGAAGAGACCAACATACATACTGGCAGACAGACATTACAGACAAACGTTATTGGTTGTTAATGGATGCGAATTGGTAACAGATGATGTAGAGAGTATTTCATCAAGACGGTTTGTTATCACCAAGAAGTAGTTGGGTGCCGTTATCCGAGAGACATGAAGGTACGCAGAGAGAAAGTAGATCAACATATTGGGTACAATTTAGGCAGCAATATAAGAATTAATAATACGATTTGAACAATAATATAGACGTCATAGAAAATTAAGGTAGACAAAAAAGGATGATACAAAATATCCCCGTTATCTCTCTCTCTCTCTCTCTCTCTCTCTCTCTCTCTCTATTATCCATCATAACAGCAAAATGTTTCTGCTCGGAGTATAAGAAAGTATTGATCTCAGAAAATTCGTTAGAATATCTCTCACGGAGTTTCCGTAATTACTAATGATGTGAACCTATATACATGTATATATATATATATATATATATGTATATATATATAATATATTTATATATATATATATATATTAGATAATAAGATATATGTATATTCATATATTACTGAAAAAGAGAGAGACAATAGACTAGAGTGCGAGGAGACGAGCAGGTATTACCAAAAATTATTAGCATATTATAGTCATTAGCATAAAAATATAGCATAAAAAATATAGTTCAAAATAGTTTCGGAAGATTAATACGACAAACAAACAGACACGTAGACTGATAGATCAAGACGGTAAGACAGACGGACAGACGAGAATCAGAGCATTTAGAGAGAGAGAGAGAGAGAGAGAGAGGGATAAGAGAAAATTATACAAACTGGAGGGACTCGAAGGCGGTTTGCCGCGGCTGGAAAACAAACGATGCCATTACACGGTTTCGCACTTCACCGACTTTTGGGTCATGGACTATTAATCGCAAATGGAATTCCTCCCAAGATGACAGGCAGAGACCATCCCTAACCCTTCGGTGGTCCTGACAGTGAATTTTTGACATGATATGGAGTCCGTGAAGACGAAGGTCTGTGCATCTCATGTTCTTCATGTATTATTCTTTGTACGAACGAGAATGAAGTAATATTACCCCTCGAAAAATAGAACAGTGATCCGGAGAACCTCAGCGCGCCATGTTATCACGGAACGCCCACGATCGTTTGTGGACCGTGCATGTTTTCTTGCCCAGCTCCGCTGACTGATCGCAGTCATCATCGGGTTGAAGGAGAAGGGAAAGAGATGGAGAGTGCAGTCTGGCATGACAATGAGATGTGAAGGGATGAATACCTCCATCCTCCATTTTTAGACCTTAAAGGGGTGGTGTGGTTCTGGTTGAGATGGGGGATTCAGCTTTTTTCTTCTTTAATTAGAAACCACTTATGAAAATAAAATATTAAAGAGCATAATATTTATTCATATCAAGAGGAATTTAAAGTTTATTAAGTCGGTTATAAAATGATTGAGATACAAAAACAAAGAAAAAAAGTGGTCCTAATAAAAAGTGAGGCCAACTTTTCATTAGGACCTCTTTAGTTTTGGATATCTCGGCCAAATCAAAACCAATAGAGTTATCAAATAGATTTGGAATTCATTTTATATAGATTTTAATTGTGTGCGCTTTTATAACTTTTCTGTGAGATAGTATGAAACTTCTAACGTAATATCATCACATAAGAGGTTTCTCATTATCTCACAACAAAAAGGTTGGAAGCCTGAAGTCCCAACTCAATCAAACCTAAATCATCCCTTTAAACAAGTAGGATCAATTCGTTTCATTAGCAAAGGTTTAGACTTTTTTCTTTTGGCTCCCTGCTCGTTGTAAAAATTGTCATGTTTTTGCACTCTGCAGAAATCGCCTGATATGGCAGTCATGAATACTAATAATTTTGTCTTTGCCTGCAAGATATAAACAAGTCTCTTGGCATTTCTGTTATTTTAGAAGATCGACCATAAAGAAGTTGTTTCACTGATCAAGATTCCTATTCTGTTCGTTTGCCTCCGTCTTCCTTGTAAATAATTACGTCACGTCTTCGCACACTGTCGGAGTCGCCCACTTTGTTACTAACTCTTGTTAACTATGAATACTAATCATTTCCTTTGTCTTGAGGATTTTGACTG
Source organism: Diadema setosum (assembly GCF_964275005.1). Lineage (NCBI taxonomy): Eukaryota > Metazoa > Echinodermata > Echinoidea > Diadematoida > Diadematidae > Diadema > Diadema setosum. The sequence continues at coordinate 6,600,491 of NC_092696.1, read as the reverse complement.
TGATATAATAAGCAAGCCATTTGACATTTCTGATGTGTGTGTTGTAGAAGATTAACCTTAAAGAATCGCTTTCTTTTGCCTCCACAATGATAGTTAAAAATTACATGTTATCGCACACGGTCAGAATCGCCTACTTAGTTGGCTATGAATACTAATCATTTTGCATTTGACCTCGAGATAGTTATGAATAAGACTCTTAACATTTCTAAACTTCCAGCAATACCGAACTCTCGTCACGTCTTTCGGTCTGCGTAAATATCATAAGGGTGTTGGTATTTTAGGGAAATAATAAGCCTTGAATACGAAGTTGAACATGATGATGTGAAAAGTCACCATAGGTACAGTGTATCATGAAAGGCTGGTGAAGTCCACAAAAAGCGATTCGTAACAAATTGGAAATTCGGGTAAGTTTGTTCTGCAGACGTCGAATCTTACACTCATTTATTGTAATTTTGTCCTACTATGGTGCACACTAAAAATAAGCCAAAATAATACTTCAGAAAATATGAAAATGCTAGGAAATGGACAATCACAATTTGAACGTACGATTGTAGAATCTAAAAACGTGTGTAAGCACACTCTTACCTTTTAGCATACACGATGGACAAGTCTAATTTATGGCGAATAGAATTAAAAGCTGTCGGCCTCTTTAGCTCTGGATTATATAGCTATTTAGGGTTAGGATAGGCATATATAAAACTGAAATTTCGTATAAGTTAAATGTATAGAGCATGGACAAAGTATATAGGAATGTTTCATGCAAGTTTCCTCAACACTGCTTTCTCCCTCCCCCCCCCGCCTCCTCCTCCTCCTCCTCCTCCTCCCTCACCTCCTTCTCCTCCCTCTCCTCCTTCTCTTCTTCCTCCTCCTCTTCCTACTCTTCCTCCCCTCCTCCCCTATATACCTCGCCTTCCCTCGTCTTCCTACCTCCTCCACCTCTCCCTCCTCCTCCTCCCCCCTTCTCCTCCCTTCCCTCCTCCTCCTCCTCTTCCCCTTCCTTCTTCTCCTCCCCTCCTCCTCTTCTTCCTCTTCCTTCGACTCCCCTCATCCATTCTCCTCTTCCTCCCCTTCCCCTCTACCCCTCCTTCTCCTCCTTCTTCCCCCTCCTCCCATTCCTCCTCCCCCTCTCCTCCTCCCCCTCTCCCCTTCTTTCCCCCCTCTTCCCCTCATCCCCCACTTACACTCACTCTCTACAAGATCTTCAAAATTCATGCACCACTCTCCTGTGCCGCCTACAAGACGTCTATACGAGAGTGAAGTAGGTCCCTTGAATGTCAAGGGACTTTGCTACAGTGTCAGACGTAACAACTCCAGTCATGTCGCCCTCATTTTTCTTCTTCTACCATAGCTCGTCGCAAACCTCGGAGGAGCCGTCATAACTTGATCATGTAAAACCAGTCTCGCTCCCTTGGCGTACTACAGACATCCCTCCCCTTTCTTTATCCTTCAGAGAACATTAACAATGAACTTTGTTTTCATGACAATAATTGTCTAATGTAATATTGTCTTTATGTAATGAATCATGGTGTGTGGTGAGGATTCCATAAAATTTCTTAAGTAACACCTTTGTTTAACTAAATCAATTGCCTAATAGTATCTGTGTGTTTGTTAATTGTTTGTTTGTGTGTGTGTGTTTCGTTTTTTAAGCTATCACCCATGGGGAAACCTTGAGAAGTCTGTACAAAACCTATTAATATTTCAGAATCAAACTGCCTGATGAGTGTAGTCAAAGCTTATCAGCGTCTTCATTCTGTTTCTTAGCTAATTTTAATGATTCTCCTCCTTTAGTGTCATTATTTTCTTCCTGTGTTTTATTTCCTTCTACCGTGTTTCAAAAAGTTTCCCCCTTTTTTAACTTCCCCTTCTCCAAAGTGTTTAAAATACAATGTCATTGGTAAGCTAACAGTCATGAAGATCCGATAACAGAAGGGTTAACCCCAAACTCCATCTCCCGAGGTCTCCTTCTTCGTCCAAAGTAGCTCATATCCGCCCTGCTCACAGCAGTCTCCAATACTCTTCACTTTCATCATAATATATCAATGGTAGCCAGCCGCATCAGCATACCCCAACGAAACCTAATCATATCTGATGCCACATTGTCATCCTCGTGCTCGGAGAAGAACCCCTCATCATATTTCCTCTGTCCCTATTGCTGGTTAATCATTCCCCGGGATCATTCCCTTCGACACGGATTCTTAAAATATCGCATCTTGGAGCCGAGCTCATTTAGATCCGCCGCTCTTTTAACCCATCAGACACTGGAACAATTCTTGCTGCCGAAATTATCGTACTGTCCTCGCTGAAACCTTGAGCTCCATGATTAAAGGGATGAAAGAATTGGTGGGGATGAGGATTGAGCTTGTAACTTTATGCAAGATACTGAGAAATCACTTATGAAATCTTACAGCTAGAGCATTTCATTGTAAGAGGAATTCAAAATTCACTGATGAAAATTAGTTTTGAAATATCTGAGATATCAAAAAAAAAAAAATAAAACAAAGAGATCCTGATAAAAGGTGGGTCCCACTTTTTATCAATGTCGCTTGTTTGGGATATCTCAGCCAGTTCAAAACCAATTTTCATCAAATGAATTTAATAAATGTAATTCCAAGTTCAAGGATCAGTTAAAGATGTAGTGATTCACAGAGGTTTGATAAGTCTGTGACAGAAATATGCATTGGTGTATGATCAAAATGAGGTTCAAACAAAAGAGAAAGTAGTGTGTATTCTCATGTTTGAATCATTAACAATGAACCGCAGAAATTGTTAGAAAATTATACATCAAGCTACAAAACGTGGCTTGTAAGATTCCATGGGTTACTACTCCCATGACTCTCGCCTTTCGGTCTAGAGGGATCATGATGGCGACCAAGTGTGGTGAAGGATGATTTGCGATCCAAAACTTGAACATGGTTGTGATCAGAGAGGAGTACCTGGGGAGATGAACGAAGGGGGAACACGGCCCCCTGTTCAGGAATGATTTGTAGTACGACAGGTGTCCACAAACATGAAATATTGTGATCTACATCCAGGTTATGCAGTGCCGAGTGAAATCATTCGCCTTTGATTTATATGACCCAATGCGCAAGTCCATAGTAACACTATATGCATGGTTAGCACCCATAACCCCCCCCCCCTCTACATGCCCCTTCTGCATATAGTATTACTATGAACTTGCGCATGGGCCATATAAATCAAGGGCGAATACCCCCCCCCCCCCCCCAAAAAAAAAAAAAAAAAAAAGATAAGAAAAAAAAAGAAAAGAGCAAACAAATTATCAGTTTACATTGTGCAGGAACAATGCTATGCAAACTGACTGATTACGTTTATTTTTCATCTGCATTGCCAAAAACAGCTCTTTACCCCTATAGGTCACGTACCCCACAAATTTTAAAGAGAAGTAGCCCACATTGATATGGGGAGGGGGATGGGGAGGAATAAATCTTTGAGATGTAGGTATTTAAGAGCTGTAATACTACGAATACAGCTAATTCTCAATACAGAATGACGAAATATGGTAAATTCGGCGGCTCGACGGATGATTATTTTGATCGTAATAATAACACTTGCACATTCGTATTGTTACAACCTTAGCTGGTGGCGATGTTTTGCTGGAGACAAGGTAAAGGTGAATTGGAGAGAAACTCTCAATCAATCAATAAACCAATCGATCGATCGATCGATCAATCAATCAATCGATCGATCAATCAATCAATCAATCAATCAATCAATCGATCAATCGATCAATCGATCAATCAATCAATCAATCAATCAATCAATCAATCAATGGGGCGGTGAGTTGGCTCAGTCGGTAGCGCGTCTGCCTCACGATCACGCGGCCCGGGTTCGAACCCGAGTCTGGACTGAGCAATGTTGTGTGTAAGCATACCGCCCCCTCTAGCAAGAGGCAAAACACTCTGTCCCTCGGATAGGACATAAAATCGATGTCCCGTGTATGAGAGAGTAACAACTCATGCACGTAAAAGATCCCGCTCCATTCATTCATCGCAAAGAGCAGGGTGTTTAACCCGGTGAAGTGGTCCCACCTCACATCCAACTGGACCCCATGGAACAGCTTAACGTAGCTGAATATGGGCTATCCAGCCATCTTCACAGATGGAATGAACAAACAAACAAACAAACAATCAATCAATCAATCAAACAAACAAATAAACAAACAAACCAGGAAAGAAGTAGGGTCCTAAGCATGCAGCCAGCGAGACAAAGCAGTTGGAGTTTGATTGAATCTAGACTAATAAAGAGAAGAAAGTTACGTCATTTCACAACATGATTTTTATGAATAGGTGTATATAATACACCAGGTCCTGTATGAGTTATGTACAAACTAATTGTCATGTCCCTCCGAAATTATGACCAAAGGCGATAATGGTGTCGCCATAAATAGCCTGCGTATGACTTTTCCACATTCATTGATTGTTTGGTTTTTTTCACCGTTTCGTGAAAGCACAACAATTCTATTTGTTTTCCTTCGTCATCTGACATCTAATATTCGACTTTACCTTCTGTAAACACAGACATATACAGCACAGTGTACAGCGAATTGAAAAAGACTTTTCTGCTAATAGTGGCCCAAAATTTAGAAAGGGTGTGCACGCAAAATGCGTCAATGCAGTTGCAGTGCATAGCTGACTGTCAAACAGGGCCAGGCAGGGCGATACAGGTAAATTTGCAGGTAAATCAATTGTATGGCTGTAGTGCATGTCAGACTCTTGGGTCTCTACTTGACAGAAAACTCATTTCCTCATATCGGTCAATTGGCCACTCTCCTCAAATTCAACTTCTCCGTTCTCAGTCACAAACTCGAGGAAATGCATTTCTGATATCAAAGCTTGTATTGCACGCCGGCAATAAAATTCGATTGCCGGAGCCTTGAGGTCATCTTACACGCGCGAACATACGCCCACACAAACACTCACACTCAGATACAAACATACACACAAACACACACATGCGCATAAGGGTATAAGCAAGTACGTTCGTTGATATACGCTTATTACCCTTTATATTATACCTTGTACACGTGCATACCTTCATAATGCAATCGTTAACACAATTCAAGGGAAGGAGCAGCGAAAAACAATTGCCGACATCTCTAACATGTTTCTAAGCACAAAGTCATCCTACTGTTAACCAAGCAGGCTAAAATAGGCCTATTTGACAAAACCATTGGTTCGGTTAGGGCCACAGTGAATATTACTATTATTATCATCACCATCATCATCATCATCATCATCATTGTTTGCATGAATATTATCATCACGTAACTTTGCCATTATAACTATAATTAATAATATTGCTATTATCATTGTTATTATCATTACACTTGTTATTTTTCATTGATATTAATAATTATTATCATTTTTGTCATTGCCATGAGTATTTATCATTGTAATTGTTCGTTCATGTGTTGTGAATGTGTCTCTACGAACAGGAAGCTCCCGCGATGGAAGAAACATTGACAGCTTATTTTCTTTGTCCTTTGTCAAAACTGGTTTGTCTTGATACACCACATTATAGCACATACACGTAATCACTATGACGAAGAAATACTGTCTCCATTCAAAGTTTGTTGTAGGTCACAAAACCTCACAAAGATTGTAGCATCACGTTGGATATGTGGTTGATCGTCAATGACAATGATGAATACGTGATGAAGTAGAATATTTGTTTACCAAAATGAAGCAACAACACGATTAACGATCTTACCTTTAATCGAGAAATCGGTCGTTGTATCCTGCAGTGTGTATATAGTGTACATCACATACATTTAAAGGAAGATATCGTGAATAGCAAGAGCATAGTGGGAGAGTCATGGGTGGAAATCACAAACGACACGCAGAGCAGCACACAGAAATTTCAGGTGACGAAACAATTGCATCGCCGTTGACTTTACTGTCGGTATAATTGCATTTTTCTTTTGAACGTCACCATAATGAAGCTACGCCTTGTCGTGTCAGGTAATTTTGCACGAAGTCTGTATGGCGATAAATGAGTTAGTCCGATGCTATGTTTAAAAACCGGCTGGCTTCGTAGCACAGCAAAGGAAGCCAGACGATCGAACTATCACGGTGCAGCTCGTGATCGGCAGAAAGCGGCGCGCTCTGATATAGTCGTGTCCGCCGATCGACACGCCAAAAGGCGGCGCCCTTTGACGAATTTCGTCCTACCGCCGATGATAATGAATACTGGAGTGAGAATGAAACGGGGAGAGAAAGGTGCGATGACCCTCCATCGTGGTGGTCTCGATCTCTCCCGCGAGGCGTTTTTATCTTCTTTTCGCATCTACCGTCGGCGTGCTGTCAGATTTGATCAGGCATTTCCCAATTCATCTGTTTGACTTTCTGATATGCAAAGTTATTGTTTTCCTTTGCAATTAAGGATTATAGAGGACTGCAGTAAAGGGACATTATAATAATATTAAATGCATGGTTTTGTCAACGCTATTGTTTGAATTAGAGAACATTGATTTGAAGTCAGCACGATGAAATATATTTTTCAATCAGCAAACGGATCCGTACCCTAATACGCTTAAAAACACAGCGTCAGAAATAGATGCGTTTGATTATCATGATAATTATGTTAAGACTATATCTGATTGGCATCGCTATTATGATGATTATCATTATCAATCTGCATCTTCTTTACCTCTTAATGAATTATATATCCTCCCTTGATACACAAAACGTTTTCTAAGGTTGCTAAGCCCCAACATCATGTGGCATTAAATCGATGTGAATTTGACAAATGCTCAGGGCCTATCCGCGATGTTCTACGCTGTTATATACAGACGTGGGCAATATTAAGATGTGATCTGTTTAATTCGCATGTGCAAAATGTTCCCTTGGTAACATAGACACAGATCCACGTAGAAACATACGTTAATCTCATTGCTCTTCATCTTGAAAATAACATGCTATTTGACCACTTCTTTCTGTTTCTCTTTTTTTCTTTCTTTTTCTTTATCAATAACGCTTAGAGCAACTTGAAAACTAAAGAAAAGGAAATAAAAGAAATAAAATAGCGATTGTAGTTTGTGATTGTCAAGTAATTTAGGTTATATGGTTAGCCATATAAATTTTGATAGATCATACTTGTGCTCATCGTAATATTAGCAAGATGAAAGAACAACTTTCAAAGGATGGCGAATGATCAAGGATTTTGTAGGGGGTTTGTGCATCTCAAAGTTCCCCATTTTTGTTATTATCGTTTTCTTTTCAACGGAGCCCCACCCCCATCCTCCGGCCACATCGATATACTTTTCTTCTTCTTCTTCTCCTTCTTTTTCTTCTTCTTCTTCTTTCTCTTCTTTCTCTACAGCTTTCCCTTCTTCTTCTCATTCTTCTTCTTCCTTCTTTCTTCTTAGGAGAGGAGAAGTGATGAGAAGGGACATGATTTCGACTGCATACCATGAAAAGAGAAATAAAAAGCGGTCGACATTAATTCAAGCGACACATCAACGTGTGCATCGCCTTTCGTATTGTGCTGTGTTGGTCCATTAACTGCTTGTTTTTCTTTACCCATTGAAAGTAAAAGATAAGCCCCAAAGTGGGCAGGGAAGCTCTTTACAAGTTGATTGTGTAGGAGCCATTACTCTTTGAATCGATAATTTCAGGCAGAGCCCGCCTGATCCTGATCAGACAATCGTCATAGGTCATGGGGTCATCGATCACTGCACTCGATCAATCTCGATTATTTATGATGGATGGCGCCACATAAAAACGTCCGTTATCTTGCATTGCATTTGACAAAGAAAAATATCGCCGATTAATCCCCATTGCCCCTGGTATCGGTTTTGCACCAAAAGAAAAAAAAAAAACCATCATTTCACGTAGTTCTTGCTGTTTGGTTTTTAAATACCTCTTTTTTTTTTTCCTACAACTTCTCGCAGCACAAAATCCTTGGTTAAAAATAATAAGATTAAACTGCGATCATATCGTACAGCGATAATCCGGTGGTCTTGATTGGTTTTCATTGCATGTCAAAAATGATAGATTGTGGGTCGATAATTTGCTCAAGAATCGCAGGATTGCAAGAGTGCTTAAACAATTCTTTTCCTTTAGTTTTGTGGAACATGCAGAAAATAATGTTTTTTGCTTTGTTTTGTTGTTTTTTTTTTTTAGATCACCCTAGTTAGTAAGTAAAATCGTCAATTTCTTCCTCATTCCACGTGAAACCATAGACTCAACTCAAACAACAGATCAAGAGGTAGTGTGGACAGTAAAACCCCCAGAGCGTTTTCTTCATCAGTTTTAGATATTGATGAACGTTAGTTTATTAAACTTCTTTTGGTACATAATTAAAATTGGTGACTGAAAAAAAAAAGAGTTCAACTAATGTATGATTTAGATAAGCTGTTGTACTGAATGCACATCTGCCATTTATGCATAATATACCCAAGAACTATTATATAGATAGTGAAAAAAAAAATCCCACTGAAATGCAAAATTTAGATGTCATTCACCTGATTTCTGTAAACTTATTTTGTTTTATTGCTTTGATTTATTTTCTGTTATGGCATTTTGTCACATTAAACTATGCGACGCTGATTTTTTTTTCATAAACCAATGTATTGACTAGGAAGTCAGAGACCTAACAGAGAAGGCATAATGACCACAAAGTAGGCCGTCAGAATTTAATATCACTCGGGCTTTATACGAAGACGTCGTTACAAAAGTTACAAAAGCCTACACTAATAGGGCCTAATATAAAAAAAAAAAAATTATATATATATATAGAGAGTTTGTTTGCAAAAACCGATAAGTCCATTTTTGAAGATTTTAAAGTACGGTCTCTGTCATAAAGTACAAAATAATACCTTTTAAATGATATATTGGTTACTACATGTAAAGGTATATTATTGAAGTTATGGTCAAAAGAAGCAAAATTTTCTTATTATTCTCTTTATTTTTCTTGACCTTTAATCGCAAATATTTCCGTTTGGCAAATATGGACTTATCGGTTTTTGCAAACAAACTCTTCATATATAATGTATATATACGATTTCCAGTAATTTCTAACCAGCGCCTTTTCCACAGGATACACGTGCTTTGAGATAATTTAAGCCCTATTTGCAGACAGTATAGTTGCGAAAAAAAAAAGAAGACATTCTTTACATAGCATCGAGTTCATCTTTTTTCAGCACAATAAAACTGTATCATACTTCCTCCGGTGGGGGCGGTGTTTGATTCTGACTACTGTCCAAGTAAAACCAGAAATATTCGCCTGCTTGTAATTTTCGCGAATTTCGCGAGGAGCCGAGATTTGCGAAAATAAAATGCACTCGAAAATACATTGAATGCTAGCCTCCATTGAGCGAAAGTCTCATGTCACGATAAGGCCGTCAGCTCCAATTCGCAAAAGTTTCACTATTGGCGAGTGTTTCTTATTTCACAGTGTATATTGTTTCTCTGTCGATCAGATTAAGACATTTGTGTATTATTTCTTTCTTCTCCCCCCCCCCCCCTCCTCGGCTGCAAAGGGTCGCAACTCTGTCACAGATTTCCAAAAGATTCCGAGTCTGTTCATTCATTCTATTGGTATTCTATAATCAAAACTGAAGAAGATAGTGCTGCAGTATGCCTGTACAATTACCTCTCGATAAGATTTTGTTCATTCGTTTTAATAGTACATGTATTCTATAATCTACACTGAAGACGATAATGATGCAGTACAACTATATCTCACGATAAGGAGGACTTTTGTCCTTTTCACGGTTGTAGAGACTCGCCGTCGCGGACGAACCACGATCGAACTCTGCCATAATAATGACGTGGGAGACGGGTCGAGTTTCCCGGCTCGATCGCCGCGCGACACTCGATCCCCGCATGTTTGTTCGTCGTCATCTTCAGTTACGTTGTACAAGCGGCACGTGCGGAGAATCACGAAACTCACGAGCCGCGTCGCGCTAACGAGTGGTATCATTTCCACTGGCTTCCTAGCTGCAGTTACGGGCTGCAGCACGAATTGAAGTCATGAAGTCGACTGTTAAAACTAGCAAAACAATCGTGACGCAAGACGGGAGATCCGTGACAGTCTTCACAGACTGAGATACCAATGTATCGAAATCGCCGGTAACTTTAGTCAGGAGTGTGTAATCAACCTTCGAGTTTTTTTGTTTTTGTTTTTGTTTTGTTTTGTTTTGTTTTGTTTTGTTTTGTTTTTTCCGGGATGAGAGCTAGGCAAATCCTTGGCTGTCAATACTAATGTTAACATCAGAAGTCTTGTCTTCCTCTTTCCCTCTCACGTAATAAATTGTAAAAAAAAAAAAAAAAAAAAAAAAATAATAATAATAATAATAATAATAATAATAATGTACATTCACAGACACACACACATACCCTTACATACATGTATACAAATACATACATCATACATAGAGAAATAAATGGAAACATGATTGCATTATTGTCACTTGATGAACATACTAATATAATTATTTCTATTCCTCGTATATCACTCTTCTATATTCACTCTCTTTTTCTGTATTTTGTCTGTCACAAGCCCACCTGTTTGCCCATTTCCTCACAATGACAACCATCTCATTTTCTCAAATATGGATATCTAAATAAAAGTACATAATACATGTACAATGTACAATGTACCAAGTAAATGCATAGAATGACCTGAAATATAATCTCTAAAAAATGATATCAATGAAAAACGATCAACAAAAATGGATTCCAGATGGAATCCCATTTTCTTTGTACATTTTTCAGACACACACTCAGAAACAGACACACAGACCCCTGCACACATGAAGGTAACACTTTTTGTTGATTCTTGTAGCTGCTTTGACTATCATACATGCAAATTACATGTTGTATGTGACATGTGATATTATATGTCACAAGAATATACCATCATTTTGACATTTGTATTACCCATGTATATTATATGGAAATGAAAATAAAACGAACGAATGAATGAATGAATGTGTGTGCGTACACGCATGCACTGTTTATTAAAAAAGAAGAGGCAGATATTTACAAATCATGTATTTATAACAGTCACGTATTTACAATATTACAGCTCCAATAAGGGGAGGAATTAAGCAGTTAAATCCCAGTTGGAAACACAACGACAGTCTCTTCCAGATGCACATGAACTTGTCATCTCAATTTGAATTTACAATCGATGTAACATTACAGGTACTTTAGAGGCATTTTTAATAGACATTTACATTTCTTTTTGTTTTTGTTTTTAGGTTTATTTTTATCAAAATGCAGTATACATTTATACTCACATTTGTTATTACAGTGCACTCCCGTTGAAACAAATCTTGTTACAATGATGTAAATTTATCTCTATCATTATACCAGGTATACATTTGATTATTGTTCGACTATGACAAAATTTTGATATAGGGCCTACAGAAAGAAAACAGCCAGTCCCAAAAACCTTGTTATAAAGGAATTCGCTTGTATTATACAGGTAGCTCAATTCAATCTGATTTGCTGTACTCTGTAGTAAAATCAGTACAAAGTTGTAATACAAATGGATGGAACAGTAAACAAATAATTTTACAAGAATGTAGGATTGCTAATGACATTACCTTTCATAAGTATTTGACCCCTTTCAGCACTTTGAGTTAATCATAATTAATAATTTGCTCATCGGAAATACTGTAGTCTCACTCTTGGTATGTTGTTGAAAACAGTTGCATTCAATAATGAGACTTTAAACAAATGTACACCATAAGAGTTGCAATTCATCCTCGGCTTGCAAAAGCTTTCTCTCTACTTTCCCTATGTTATCATATCAAGAAATATGTAAAAATAATTAATCTGTCACTGAGTTGATAACTTCACAGATATAGTAATGAGCAGTCTGTGATATCATCTTGGTGAAATGAATTTCACCAAGTCAAGTTTGGATAGTCATTACCTGACCTCTGGATAGTCATTAACACCACTGACTTACCAGTAACTGAATTCTAATGTACCCCCAAGTCTTCATTCACAGTTGGTCAACAGTTGATAATTACTTTATGAAATCAATCTGAGGGAGAAATGTTTGTGGTAGCCGACTTCGTTTCTCCCCCTTGGTTTCACGACTTTCACTTCTCTCTCCCACCTCCATGATTTTTTTAGCCTTCGATGCCTCCCCCATTCTATTTCATCTTTCTCTTCCCAAAGATGTACATGTATAAACCTTTTTCTTGATTTTCACTCTATTCACCCTTACAACTCTCTCTGTACCCTTTTCTCCCATCTCCACTAGTGCAACTTGAACTTACAGCTTTCTGCTTCCAATCACTTGTCACTATTTGCCTTCCTTACATTTTCCCCATGTTGCTTTCCTCCTCAAGTCCCCTCTTTCTAGGCTGCCCTTCTGTCATGCCAAAATCCATACAAGGACTACATTTACATGGTGCCATCGCAAACATTTTTATCCCTCATTTACTTCAACATGCACTCCTTCAAGCAACGCATGAAATCAATTCGTAGGTAGACAATTTCTGTGGCTAACATAGTCTAAGCCTGTACGGAATGCAAGTTAACCCGTTGAGGATGGTTTGATTTTGCTACGACAAACATTTCCCATAGACACTTGCCAAAGTATACTCGGAACTCGTCCTCAACATGTTGATATGAATTCCCTACAGTCATAAAAAAAAATACCATCTAAAAAGACCACTTAATATGCATTGTTTTCTGTGCTAATTTTCATAATAACCATCAACGGTTGTCATGGTATCCTCAATATCATAAAAGTCAGTCAGCATGGAAAGACAAGGTGATTGCTTTGAGAAAAGAAACCCGAGTTACCTTGTGTTAGCAGCTGAAGACAAAACAAAATGCAGGCCTGCCAAAATTCAGACAATACATAGGTATTAGGGAGGCAAACTACAGGTAGGTGTCTGGTGATCACTGGCTGCTTTAGACAGGTGGCAACACCACAATGCAAAGTATATTTCTTGAACATTCATTAATCCATGTAAAATTAACCAAGCTGCAAAGTTAGCTAGCCCACTTGAGTCTACCAGTTGGCCTTCATCCAACAGGAAGGGCTTTAGTAACACAATCCTGATTCTATTCTTCACTGATCATTGGTTTCAAGATATCCATCTATCTATCTGTCTGTGATAATCAGCAATGGAAGCACTCCATAAACCATGGTAAAGGGCATACACGCTTCCAATCTTCTGTAGCCTGCAGGGGCTACATAGAGGAGGAGGTGGCCGTTACCCCGTTGAGGACGGACTGCTTTTGCTGTAATACGCATTTCCCATAGATACCTGCCCGAGTATTCTCAGGACTCGTCTTCAGTGGGTGAAGACAGGTTTGTCTACACATGAGGAGACTGATTGCAAAACTAGTGAACAACTCTTGTTACTTTGAGATACTGTATTTGCGATTAAAGCTGCTTAAAGCAAACAGAAAAACCCCAGAAAATATAGGATACGAGTATTTCTCAACTTTACTTCAAGAATATTTCTTGCTATAATTGTAACAAGAGAGGTACGTTGTATCTTTGGAAAAGATTTATTTTGCTCTGTCTAACAATGGACTTTAAAATGTTTAACAATGGCACTTAACCTGTTTTGCAATTAACCCATTGAGGATGAGTCCCGAGTATACTCGGGCAGGCGTCTATGGGAAATGCATGTTGTAGCAAAATAACACCATCCTCAACTCTTCACATACGATTGTACATGTACGTCTTCAAGGCACTTGCAGTCAACAGGACAGTCCCGTAGAGAGACCATAGTCACAGCTTATTCCATCAGCAAAGCACAACAACATGGCAATGCTGTCACATCAGAAGATTCGACTCGTCTTTTCTTATACATTGTAGTGACCTCTGTCAACGGGACTGAGACTTGATCTTGTCCAATAGGACCTCCATCTGAAACTGCATCACGGGCTGCCCCCTCGCTGTCCGCTTGCTCATCTTGTGGTGGCGCTCTGCCTTCCTTCGCCGGTATTTCTCCAGGGCCTTGGTCCTCTCTTCTTGTTGCCGCCTTAGAGTCTGGATTACAGTGTAACAAATTAAAACAAATAATAAATGAAAGAACAAACAAAATTACAAATATTTCTTAAAAATTTGTTCTCTCTGAGTCACAATCTCTTCTTTCTCATCTTAAGCATTGAATAGGTATTTGTCAACTAAATTGTACAAGGCAAGTAAGATTACTCATTGAGGATGGATTGATTTTGCTATAACACACATTTCCCATAGACACCTGCCCAAATATTCTCGGGACTCATCTTCAATGGGTTAAGACCTAAACATGACATTAAATTTTTATACAGATAAACACATTCAGTCAGAATGGACCAATAATGAGAAAAAAGGGGACATTTATTTATAAACATTAATCACACTACTTAATCTATTGGCAGGATGTGGCAGACCAATACATATAAAATGTTGCTTTCTCAAGAAAACTTCTCCCCCGAGGTAAAAGAATGGGAAGAAATGTGTATCTACACAAGGCACAAGAGCTGAGTGTAGCCCACTACTGGTGAATGTAAGTACTGTCTGTGAACTCGTTGCATACCAAACATTTGTCTAATTTTATATTGCAGCCCCTGGGAATGGAAAGATAACTCTGAATGGTAGTTACAAAATACATTTTGATAATTTGAAGGATACCTCCAGCCTCATCTGATCAGCCTTCTTCTTTCTGTCAAATTCATCTTGAGCTTTGCTGAAGCGGCTCTTGCCATTTTTCTTGCCTCCTCTTTTCTTATACCTCCTTCTGTTTTCTGCACCACCATTGTTTGATGTTTCCTCTGATTCCACCGTCGTCGCATGCACACGTTCTTTCCCTGAAGACGTCCCTTCCTTTGATTCTGGCACCTCTGCTTCTGTCACCTCATTTCCATCAGGGAATTCATCAACTTCTCTTCCTGCTTCTTCATCATTTAGTCTGCTCGGATGAAATAACTGAATTTCATTCTTATCGACCTTTCCACCGCCTCCTCCAGAAGTTGTCCTCTCTGCTTGCAGCTTATGTTTCCTTCTTATCTTCTGATACTTGTTGATGAATTTTCTTTTCCGCTTGTCAGCATAGCCTTGACCTGTTGGGAAATGTGTGGGAAAAGCAAGCTGTTCACGGGTTGGTATAATATTGAACATAGCGATCCTAAGAAAAGGTGGGAATCTCTTTTCATTAGGATCACTCTGTTTCATCTTGTTTTAGGATATCTCAGCCATTTCAAAACCGATTTCCATCAAATAAACTCTGAATTCCTCATAGAATTGTATGCTCTTAAACACGTTGAGGACTGACTGATTTAGCTGCAACACATATTTCTCATAGACCCCTGCACGCGTATACTCAGGACTCGTCTTCAACGGGTTAATATTTCATAAAGTGTTTTTTGAGTATCTCGCAAAAAGTTAACCCATTGAGGACGGACTGATTTTGCTACAACACTCATTTCCCATAGACACCTGCCCGAGTATACTCGGACTCGTCCTCAACGGGGCAAAAGCCGACTCCTCATCTTAACCAATACTAGACCCTATACCATCCATCTATATTTTCTAGCTACAGTATTGATATTGTTAAAGGCCATGTCACACACACACCATCAATGGAAAAATAAGACCACATACATACAGTGTAGTACTGAGCATCGTTTGGATCAGCCTTCACAATCATGATATAATTCCCCCGTTCTAAACAGACCTCATTGAAAAAAAAAATAATAAATCGGGTTAGCTGAACGGTCAGAAAGTCCATCATGACAAGTTGTACGTAACGTTAAGCCTACATGATACTTCTTTTAATGTGAAAATTTAACAGCGTAATTTGGTGAAATCTGGATCGACGCAGTAGCCAGTACAGTAGACAAACTACACCATAAACAAATAAAACACTAACGTTAATAACAGTAAACTTTAAACTAACACTGTTACAACAAAGATCACCTATCTACAGAGGGTCTCGTGTTGCACTCACAATTTGAACATACCTTCCTCGACACTTCCAATGACCTTCTTATGTATGGCGGAGGGACGCCGTGAGGCAAGGAACCTAACGTTAGCTTGACTCTTCTTCGTGAATGAGGATCGCATAGCCATAATGATCGTGATGATGATTGTGTCACTGTGCAGTTCGGCAGCTAAACGCTAGCAGACCATGGGCAGAGCAGCTCGCAGAGTGATGACAGTTTCACCACGTCTTGCAGGTAGTGTGTGTGTGCACTAAAAAGTAAAATCAGAAAGTGTCGACCGCCTGCAAAAAGAGGAAAGAAATCACAGAGTAGACCTACATCTAGTACAGTAATTTAGTCTAACAAACTGGAGTTACTAGTAGAACTCTAGATCGAAATAGTAGGGCCCTAAATTTAGACGTACGTACAGTGTTGTTTTATACGTCTACAATGTACGACGTGAATTCAGCTGCCCACGTCCGGCCACGGTGGTCCGTCCACAAGCAGAACACAATACCCATGTCAATCTAACATGTTGAACCTTTTCCTCAAATGCGAAAAAAAAGAATGCAATAAAATTTTGAATTTTCTTTTATCAACATTATAATTAATATTTTTGTAATTAAGGTATATTTTTGTTAGTAAAATTTACAATTTGCTCGAAGTATTTGCTAGTATAAAAAGTAACATGGAAGAATAAGTGAACGAGACACAATATGGCTCCTCCCTGCAGAGACTCTGAATAAGCTAGGAAGCTTGGAAGGTCCCGGACGCTGAATAGAAATTCAGTAAAATTTGATATGTTGGCTTATAACTGAAGGTTTATTTTGACCTAGGGATTGAAGTAAATCGAAACAGAAAGAATGAAGGTGGTGTTTATGGTGGCGGAAAAGCCTCAGCTGGCACAATCGCTGGCCAAAATATTATCTCATGGAAGTCTGAAATCACGTCGGGGATTCAATGGAGCGTGTTCTGTCCATGAGTACACGGGAACGTTCCGGGGACAGCAAGCTAGCTTCAAGGTAAGTACTTTTGTAGGAGCAGCAGTGGCGCACCTCAAGTATGAGGTCAACGTCGCGTCGTTGTTGTGTACAATTAGACATCTATGTGTGTTATAGATTGTTGGGCGTTAGATATTCGTAAACTACAGGATGCATGCACTTCTTTAACGTTCTTGTGACTTGTCATGCTCACAATTAACTATACACGGCCCAGTCGCTGTACATGGTACGTCGCGACAGGGCTGTACGCGCGCGACCACCAACCACTAGGAGAGCGACGTAATCGTATCACGATAGCTTTGACTTTTGATACTTACGTTCATTTTTGTCACATCAAACCCATCGAGTATACTCTTCAATATTTACTCTACATCTGATGCTATCAGTATTCAAATGTACAAAATGAAACTTACCGAAATTGATCATCATATCCAGCATGTCCACACCGTACACAATCTTTCACACCAGGCCAAGTTTAGATATCGGGTGGTCGCGTGATGTGAATGCCCTTTCAAAAGGTCGCGCTGTCGACCGTGCTGTTACACTCAAGCAGCGTACGCACGGTTATACTAGTATACAGCTATAAACTGTACTGGGCTTGGCGGCGGCTGGCGTCTGGTCGGGCGACGAGCATTGAGCTCCATACCACGGTTATTGTGTAGCAGACGCCAAGGTTTGTTCGACACTTTCAACGCACACGCGCTCGCTCTGGAGCACATCCGGTCACGCATGCGCATAAGTCAAGGCGCCATTTTGAATCCTGCAACGACGAAGCCCGACGGTCAGGAATTGCGCCAGAAAGTGTAATTTTATTTGTTCCACGGACTTATCGCAAGTGGTCTCCATGGACCCAGTGTGGCGGACTATTCTTCTGTAATAGAAACATGCATTTATAACGTGAGTAAAGTATTCTGTTTAAAGGAGAAAAGTATACATTTTCCTAAGTTTTGTAGTTGTGTTGAGGTTCCTCACTTCGAGGCTGCATGCCGCGCACGTCAGACGCTGTTTTCGCATAGCGTAACAGCGTCTGGTCGGGCTAGCTCACAATTTGTAAAATCATGGTTGTAAATTGGGTTAGGGGGCCTAAACATGATGGGAGAATAGTTTCTATGTAACGTTAGAAGTAACTAAATTCTAAATTTAATCTTGATACTGTACATGTTTCACGATATGACCACTGTCTGAGTGATGTACATGTATGATGTGTGATGTAGGTGGGCCTAAATCGAAATTTCACATGAACATGATGAAAGTATAAGTCGCTGGCAGTATGTGTGCCACACAAGAGTGTCTGGTTCAGTACTGTACTCTGTAGTGCCTAGGGTTTGTGCCGAAAGGGTGGGTTGGGTGGTGGCGCGTCGCGTTAATGGGAACACCACCCTTCGTCCAAAGCCCCCCCCCCCCCCCCCCGGTTTTGCCGAAATTCTTTAAAGGGTGCGTTGGGAGCGTTGGGTTGCGTCGCGTTGACTGGAACCCCACCCTTCGTCCAAAGCCTCCCCGGTTTTGCCGAAAGGGTGCGTTGCCGTTGGTACTTTTTCTCATGTAATATTAAAAGACGAGTTTTGAATTTATATTTAACCTTCAAACAACCATTTCAAAGAGGCTATCGTCCGGATCTAATATTTAGTTCGTCCAATGTTCATTTGGTCCAATATCCATTTGGTCTAATATCCGTTTCTGTTTTACATTACTAGGGCATGGATCATGTGGATAATTAGTGGCGTATCTATAGTCCAGCTGCTGGGGGTGCTGGCCTGGCACCATGGGGGAGGGGCGAGGGACCCTAAACTTTACCCTAATCTTATTTCATGTGTATGAACATATTTTTTTTTCTCCCTCAATGAAGGGTCAGAGGGTAGTCCGTAGTCGTAGAAAAAGGCCCCCCCCCAAAAAAAAAAAAATAATAAAAAAATAATAATAATAATAACCCAGTTGGTCATATACATTTTAGACGAAACGATGATTGGACCAAATGGTACCTGATTAGACCAGGAGGCTGGCTATTACTGTATTAGACCAAATGACCATAAGATCAATGGTTATTAGACTAAATGGGTGTAGACTAAATGATGATAGACAGACTAAGGCTAGACTAACTGGGCAATGGACCAAAATTAATGATGTGTACACCAAATTTATATTGGACAAATTTGGTTTTATTTCAGACCATTTGATGATAAGACGAAATGGAATTAGACCAACTCATAATAGACCAAATCGGTATTTGATGATATAAATTGGTGTTAGACCAAAAATAGACCAAATGGCTATTATTAGACGAATTGACTGTAGACCAAATAGTAATTAAACCAAGTAACAATTAGACCAAACAGTAATTGGACGAAATGATGACCAGACCAACTGGTTATTGGACCAACTGGCTGTAGACCAAGTGGTAATAGAGTGTAAACCGATCCGGACGATAGCCTCTTTGAAATGGTTGTTTGAAGGTTAAATATAAATTCAAAACTCGTCTTTTTTAATATTACATGAGAAAAAGTACCAACACACCCTTTCGGCAAAACCTGGGGGGCTTTGGACGAAGGGTGGGGTTCCAGTCAACGCGACGCGACCCAACGCTCCCAACGCACCCTTTCGGCGGGGGGGGCTTTGGACGAGGGTGGTGTTCCCAATTACGCAACGCGCCACCACCCAACCCACCCTTTCGGCACAAGCCGTGCCTAGTGCGTAGTGCAGTGGTTCTACAGCACTGCGAAGAAGTACTGAGTAAAATTTACCGCCCTTCTGGCGGGTATGATTGGACTTGGCCTTGGCCCACCCACTGATCATGAGTTACTATTACTACTTAATAGACTTAGTTAACTCAACAAATAGAAGCAGAGTTATAAATGTTGTTGCTTTATCAGTACCATTGAAACACTGTTCTCACCATAAGTTGAAACGAGTAGACTACAGCACAGGGAATAATTGTCGTGGTTTCGCATACAGTATGATCATTTGTAGCACTTTGCTATGTGTATGCATTTGAATAATGATTGAAAGGTATTTATTAAACAACATCTCTTGCAGCCAGGAGGCTGAATTGCGGACATTTTACAAGGATCATCATGAATACATTCAAATATACAAACATACATTAGAAATATTAACTATTGCACAATAAAATTAACCTTTACCATCAACAAAACAAAAAAAATACAATTACAATTATTCACATCTCTTTTCTTGTTTCCATAAATAATCTCTTTTGTTTAAAAAATAACCTTGCTAAAAAAAAACTTTCTTTTCATCTATGTACTCATCCTCTTTTTCTCCATCTTCTCTCTTCCCCCTCCTTTGTAAACTTTACCATCCTCATCTTCACTTTCCCTCCTTCAACCTCTTCTTATTCCCTGAAATTATCCTTATCATAATCACACATTATCATTTTTTCATCATTAAAGATTAAAATACCATTTACTCTCTATTACAAAAAAAAAAAAAAATCAATCAATATACATTCATCAAAAATATGCTATTGCAATGTATTATATAAAACACTGGTTTCGTATCAATAAAATTGTTCAAACTACCAAATTTCATATTTCACATGACACAGAACAGAGGAACATAATATAGCATTATAGCAATCAAACTGAAATCAGAAAATCTGCTTAAGACTGAAAAATTCTCTGGCAGGTGAAACGAAAAATTGAGATAAAATCAGAAATAAACAAATTAATGACTGCTATTTCAAAATGTCTTTTTTTTTGCAGTTTGTACAAGGATCTAGTGATAGCATTTTGTTCAAAATACTTGTCCAATTACTAAAATTGATATTTAATTTTAAGAAGTGAAATTATTCCCAGAAAGATCCAACTATACAATGTAATTGCTTCTTCTGCTACTTCTTGCTTATGTTTTCATGACAGATGACATCCGTCTGTGGCCATGTCAATGGACTCGACTTCCATCCTCGCTTCAACAATTGGGACAAAGTTGATCCAGTGAGTAGAGCACCCGAAGTTTGTTGATTAAAGTGATTAACCCATTGAGGATGAGTCCCGAGTATACTTGGGCAGGTGTCAATGGGAAGTCCATGTTATAGCAAAATCAGCCTGTCCTCAATGGGTTAATGATTCTGGTCTGTATTGGGGTTGAATTGAGAGGAGGGGTCTATGAAAAAAAAACTCTCCATCTTGACACAGTTCGATGAGGTAGTCGATCGCCCTACTTCTGAATTTTCCTTCTGAAGGCATGAAGCAGAAACATTTAGAATTTAGTTTCTTCTTCTTCTTCTTTTTTGCAGTTATTTCATTTTTTGTTTTAATCTGCGTGGATGCTGCCTGTGATGAGGATATCATCTAGCAAGATGGCAGCAATGTGTCATCAGAAAAGTTGAAAAGAGGGTTTTCCTCACCTCGTGTAACCTACCATTTATAATCTAATAATCTGTGATGTCTCCTACAGTTTGTGTTCACACAGATATTTTGTGTTGTTGTTGTTGCAAAAGTGAGCCACAGTTTGTAAGAAAGCTGCCAGGAAAATGCTTGTGCAATCAAATACATGTTTTATTTCTTGTTAATGTAGTACCTACTCATATGTTTTCCTGATGTACAGAATGTGTAGCTACTCACCTTCAAGTATTTTTATTTTTTTTTTTTGTGTGTGTGTGTAAATGGTCATCTGTTGTCCTTGTCTGTTCTCTGTAATATGAAATTTGTCTGATAGATAACAGTTTTACTCCTCTTGTTTCCTCTTGCATCGATTGATTGGTAGTCTGAACTCTTTGGTGCCATCACGGAGAAGAAAGAGGCTAACCCAAACCTCAACATGCCAAAGTTTCTTTCACAGGAGGTAAGATGGAGGGGGGAAGTCAGATATTTACCAGCAAAGTTGTTCGTAAAGTTGAATCTTCGTAAAGAGCTATTGGCAGGTTTTTTTCTTTTTCCTGTACATTTAATTCTTTAAAAGAATTTGAATGAAATTATACATTGCAGCTGCATTTTAAGTGCCAATAAAGTACTTACCAATATCATCATGTAAGCAAAGTTATTTGTTCAAGTTAATTACTTCATTCATATGATATTTTTGTTTCATTTTGGGGAGGAACAATAACCTGTTGAGGACGAGTCCCGAATATACTCGGGCAAGTGTCTATGGGAAATGCGTGTTGTATCAAAATCAGCCCATCCTCAACGGGTTAAGCAGATTTAAGTTTGTTATGCTGCATCTTTATAATTTATCTACCTTTCTGACTGCCCATTTAACTCTTTATGTGCAACGTTCACACACCTGACTCGGGCGACGGTGTGCCAAGTTCGTACAAATCTGCCCAAACCGATTGATAAGTTGCCAAATTCCACAGTACGATGGAAGCTTCACTCACAATAACATCCTCTCACGTGCAGCTTGTATAGTGTGGTGATTGAATATCATGCAGTGTTCTCTATTGGATTTTTGAGTAATTTCTAAGTTTCTGTCACTGTTTTGCGTGCAATAGTAATACCAGGACAATAATGTAACGAATGCTCCTTTGAAAGAAAAGTAATCATAGATTTGCCATAAAATTTACATCATAGCAAAGCGTGGAATTTTCTATACAACTTTGCTCTTTGCATACATGTCCAGCATAACAAAAATCTATGAAAGGTTACACTGATTTGAAAAACAGAATGTTTTCCTAGAGCATGCCTGCATTGGAGTTTTAGAATGATATGGCACACAGTGGACTTTATGCTGTGGCGCACTAAGAGGTTCAGTCTACTGG
This sequence comes from Diadema setosum, assembly GCF_964275005.1. Classification (NCBI taxonomy): domain Eukaryota; kingdom Metazoa; phylum Echinodermata; class Echinoidea; order Diadematoida; family Diadematidae; genus Diadema; species Diadema setosum. The sequence continues at coordinate 6,577,872 of NC_092696.1, read as the reverse complement.
CAAAAATAAAAATTATAAAAATAAAGGCCATGAAAGACTTACAAGACTATTGAAAGAAGAAAAAAAAGGAAGGGGGAGAAGACAAATACACTACCATGGTATCAAGGGTAGAAGGAATGTTAAGTGATCAAAAACTTGCTGTGGACTCGTGAAGAGTATAGTTTGGCTTGATTGCATGGACGTATGTCTGTGAACAGTTTGTCATTGTCAATGGGGTAATCGAAATCATACTCGCTTTAAAACTACCCTACAGGGCAGAGGGTGTGACTACCTGGTACTGTGGCTGGATTGTGACAAAGAAGGAGAGAATATTTGCTTCGAAGTCATCAACTACGTACAGCCAGTGATGAGTAGGTCCTCGAGTAGAGATCAGGTAGGGGCTTATTTTACCATTGATGGCTTTTCTTTGGGCAGGGATATGATGTACAGCAGCTGGCAGTGCCCAATGAGTTTCTTTAGTGCCAAAGCATTCTGCCGGCAGTTTCTGTCGGAAAATGGATACAATTTAAAAAGGCAAATTGTGTTTTCCTCATTCCTAGAGTATGTCCTGATTGTTCAGTGCTAGATTTGACACAGAAAAAAAAAAAAATCTGCCTGTACGAACACCAATGAATTCACACGCCTCTCCTGCTAGAAAGTGTCCAGTTATTGCTGGACTGTTAAGCACATCTACCGAGTTGTATTTGGGGCTACCACATGATCTTGTGCCTGTGAATTTCATCTGGCTTAACCCGTTAAGTGCTTTGTATACTGCTTGGCACAGAAAGCCCCATAAGAATGTACACATTGTCCAAAGTCTGTGGCACAGAAAGGGTTAATCAACTTTCAGTGTGTAGCTTGGGGGGGGGGGATATTATAATATGTTCATTGCTGATGATATGCTGTATTATCTACATTGGATCACCAGGAGTTGAGTTGGTGACCCAAGGTGGTAAAGTTTCTCTGATGGGGTGTAAGAGGTCAAGTATCTTATCATCGCTGGGGTGACAAGACCTTGTATCTACAAAATGTCAAATGTTCAGGAGAGCAAAAAACATGGTGGCCAAAGCACTGTATCAAATGGGATAGCCTTCCCTTTAGCATGCCATGGTCGCTTCATTTCTGGGGTAAGACAGCTAGGATTTAGACAGGAATCAGTTAACTGATTATCTGACCATTTCTCAAAGAAGTCATTTTCACTAAATTTGTGATACAAGGTCTAGTCACCCCAGCGACGTTATGTCATTTCCTTATTGCAATGAAGCAGAAATTCATGTTCTTGTATTTCGTGATATCTCCATGTTGGCAGTTACTCACGATATTTGAAATCTTTCCATGCTCATCTCAACAGGTGATCTTCCGCGCCAAGTTTAGCGCCATCACGGACACCGATATCCGGCGAGCCATGAACACGCTAGTTGAGCCTAACAAGAACGAGGCAATGTCGGTGGATGCGAGACAAGAGTTGGACCTGAGGATTGGCTGCGCCTTCACTCGCTTCCAGACAAAGTATTTTCAGGTTGGGATCAGACAAAAATTCAGCCATCATGCAAATTCAAAATGAGATATAATCATAGACTCTAAAAGCCTGAGAGACTTTTCAAATATACATGTCCCGATTCTCCAGATCCTAAGCTTCTACAGTGCACTTCTGTTATAACGAACACAGTTATAACATATTTTTTTTTACACAAAAATAAAAGTTCAGGTCCTTGATTTTTATCTATATATACATTTTTTCTTCTTTATCTGTTTGGTTATTCTGATTTACTTATAGCAAGACAATACAGCCAGTCCTGAGGACTTCATTGTAACGAGAGTTGCCGGTATCTCAAAAAACCCACCATAGAAATTGTAGAAAAGCTGGCCACTAGATGAACTTAGTTTGGGGGAAAGTGTGCTGCGGACCCCAGATACAGTCAAGCCTACAGATTATGAGATTATTGGACAAGGGGACAAAAGACCTTGGCATTGCATATCAGAAGAAACACAGTGTCATTGATATTGGTCTTCGGCTGTTGAAATTCAGGCGAGAGATATTTAATGAATATAAAACTCTCAATTTTTGGGAATCCTCCGTGCCCCCCCCCCCCCCCCCACACACACACACACACACACACACACAGTCATCAAAGGGTAGCAACCTGACACATTTTGCTTTGAATATGAATGACTGTTTTGATTGCAGAATGTTTCACTGAGGTAAAACTGTTGCTAGGCTTGTGTAGATTTATTTCATTTTTTTTTTCTTTTTGATGCCATCTTGAGAACACTTGGTGTAATAAAATTATTCCTAATAGTACACATCGCGTACAATTTATCTGCTGACCTTTCCCAAGCAATAGGAACATTCTTATTCTTTACGTAGGAGGAAGCTTTATTCAACCTTGTGTTTCCATTTTTGTCAACTTCTGGTAATGTTTAGGAGATGGGTGGAAATTCTCGTTTTTGCATAAATTTTTCCCAAGTTATTCCCATTTCCTGAATTTTAGAATTGGCAGGCATGATATTGATATTGAGGAAAGGGGTTGATTTGTTTCATGTTTCTTTTAGATGAAAAGGTGTACCATTTGCTCACTATATCCCTCTTTAATGGCCAACCCTGTTATTTTTGTTTTTGTTTCATTCCAGGGAAAATATGGAGACCTGGACAGCACTCTGATCTCCTTCGGCCCATGCCAAACTCCAACGCTGGGTTTCTGCGTGGACAGACACGACAAGATCCAGTCCTTCAAACCGGAGCCGTTCTGGGTCATCCAGATTCAGGTTGGTCCAAAATCGTGTAAATGATGGTTGCCTCACAGGAGAATCCTGCTAACCCTTTCTGTGCTGGAGACTTTGGACAATGTGTACAATGGTATGGGGTTTTCTGTGCTACTTGTCACTCAAAGCACACAAATGGTTAAGACTGTCGTGATGAGAAAATAGGGAGCTTCAGATTTTAGACGTGCGAACGTTCAGAGGGAAAAAATATGTTCTGAGCGTGCGCAGAAGCACGCATCAAGTCGATTTATTTTTAGCTTGTGTCGCCTGAGCTTTTCACTACTGGTACTGGGCTATTTTTACGTCCACACAGTTTGCAACGTAGAGAACTACTTCATGCACTGATCATATGGGGGCGCGATTTTATTTTCTATATGTTGCGTCCCAGCGTAATCTAAAGCTACTTTTCAGCACGACGCAGGGGAGAGGAGAGCGTCCAGCACACTCGTCTCAAACGTCCGCGCGTCAAAATCTAAAGCTCCCTATCATGAGAAGGTTGTAGCTACTACAGCCCGGCTTGCGTATAGTAAATAACTGGCTGGTAGAAGGACAAGTTTAACTGCAGTCTTTATAAGTCCACCTGTCCACTCCTCTGGACAGGTTTCCTCTAATACAAAATATACAGTGTAGATAGGCCTGGCCTATGTTAATCCTCAGATGCACATTTGATTTCAGATAAATTATTTTAAATCTCTGAACTTTGCAAAACTTGGTCAGTATTTTGTCATCAGAGGATAGGTAACTTATTTCCTCTGTTTGATGGATCAAATTTTTGTCTCTTACTGTGCAAATAGAAGGCTTTGACATGCTGAGATGCAAAAAAAAACAAAACCAAACATTACATGAATGTGCCTAAAATTACTTTTAGTGCACTCCCATTATGATGATCACGGTTATAATGAAATTCTGGTTATAACAAAGTAAAAATTAGGGCCGCAACGTTATCCATTCAATGTATTTTTATTGTTTTATCTGTTCGGTTATGATGAAATTTTGACATAACGAGAGAAAACTGCAGGTCCAGAGAACTTTGTTATAATGGAAGTCCACAGTACATGGCAAAGACATCAGGTAATCATTTGTGAACCTTGCATGTGATTTGAAAGTTACAAAAGATGTAAGACCGTACATTGCAGGCTTTTTGGAAGTCTATAAATGGTGTTTTTGCTGTTCATGCAACATGGTGCATCCCAGTGAGACATTTTTCTGTTGGCCAACATCAAATCGTTGAGACACATGTGTGATCCTGCATCACAAAACCAACAGAAAGTTGCCAAACATGAAATTTTAGTTACAATGTAAGAGCATATTCTGAAAGAACAGATTTTAAGCTTTAAAATGATGTGTAACTCAAGTAAAATGGACTCTTCTAACCTATCTAAATATTGGAAAGAAAGCACACACTTGGGAAAAGTGTGAACTGAGAAAAGAGGCTCTGAAGTACAGTGTCTATTCAAGTGCTTAATCTTAATACCGAACCGTGCTGGCTGTGCGATGAATGGAATAAAAAACAGGATGTGAACCAGTGGAGTAACAGCAATGAAGGGATTATCAGATTAAACTGGAATTGAGCATGCCTTATCAACACATTCTGTCCATAATTAATGCCAACTTTCAAAGCAGTAGCATCATCCTTTCAAAAGTTATTACAGTTGAAAGTGAAGAGTGTGGACAAGGTTTTTAAGAAATGAAAAGGATACTCTAAAAGACACCTAATCACACTATTCTAAAAAAAGATGTTCGAGATAAACCGCAAAAATCACACTTTCCTGCCCGTTTTAAGATCCCAAATTTAAGGATAATGTAGAAGAAGACTTGCTCTTTTAGAAAATATGAAAAAGTCAAGATTGGCTTGGTTGACCCATTTCACCTGTTTTCAGTCCTCACACAAAATCAGTGTGTGCGACTTTTTGTTCGTTTTGTGATGCACGGTCACATATGTACAGTATTCTTTTTATGGGACTTTGTTCTGATGTCGTGTGATGCATACATTTGTACTTTGTTGACTACTATTATTTCAATCATCTCATTATAGTAAATAGGTAGAGTAAAATTTGCGTTGTGATTGGTTGGATTGCATCACGTGATTGTGGTATAGTGAACTCTCATGCCACTATACCGAACATTTACAGCGTGCCTACGCTTTATGTACGCGCAGATTCGTGCAGCGAGGGACGTAGTAGGACAAGGCCAAGCATTTCAACGTATGCGCGCGTAGAGCACTGGATGCAGAATGTAGCAGTTTATTATACGCGAGTCTGCTCTGTGCAATACGCAAACGTGGCTGTACTAGCGTTGTGCTGTACTTGGATAAGGTTGCGTTTACGGTGAGTCTAATGTTAGATCTAGGGCCTAGACCTACGAAGATCGAGGGACCTATTTTCTATAACAATTAGGGCATGTTCTATTGATGCACCAGTACTGGACCATAGAACTCCAAATACTAAATTATCCCTCGTGCAGTTCTATTCACCTCGACCTGCGGCCTCGGTGAAACAAAACAGCACTCGGGGTAATTTGATATTTGTCATTCTACAATCCAGTATAATGCAACCATAGAGCATGCCCTATTTGTATAATAGTAGTGTGGGAAGTTTGACAAATTCACAGTCTACTGCTGTTAATAATCATATTTCTAACACACCATAGTGGTGTGGCATCCTGTCAAATAGGCATCAGACTGAGGCGGCCATAGCAAGAATCCCCAAATTCCTTTGAGAACCATCGTTTCATTTCCATCTTAAACTCTCTATGTGCCAACATTCTCATGCCCGACTCAGTTGACAGCGTGCCAAGTTCACATATTCTGCTCAAACACTAAGGTACATTGAAAGTGTTTCTCGCGATTCCAATCCTGTCCCATGTTGCTGGCATTTTATGTGGTTATTGTCTATCAAGTGGTATTCCTAGGTGGATTCTCTAGGAAATTCTCAGCTTCTAACACTGCTTTGTGTACAGAGTCATAGCTCTACAATAATGGGGCTACAGGTTATTAAAAAAAAAAAGAAAGGATAAAAGTAATAGAGTTGTCACACATTTTACAAGAAACACTTTCTGCAGTTTCTCTCATTATGCATTTCCTTAGTAACAAAAATCTATGTAAGTTACACAGCCTTGATAAACAGATGGTTTTCCCAAAGCATGACTACTGTAGGTTGCTGTCTCAGAATAATGTGGCACAAAGGGGATTTACACCATGACAAATAAAGAGTTAAAGATTGTTTGTATGACCTTTGCCCTTTGACCTTGCTCTTCCTCCTACTCCTACGTAGGTATCACATGACAGTGGGAGAAAATTGCATCTAGACTGGGACCGGGTCAGGGTGTTTGACCGAGACGTGGCCCAGATGTTCCTCAACATCATCAAGGGACAGAAGGATGCAAGGTGAGTGTTGTATCATTGGATTCTCCATTTCATTTCTTCATCTTCATTGCTTCCTCTCGATAGTCCTCTGCTCCTTCCTTCCTCTCGATAGTCCTCTCCTCCTTCCTTTTCTTTTTATACCCCCACCAAACGAAGTTTGAAGGGGGTATATAGGAATCAGCGGACGGTCGGTCGGGCGGTCGGGCGGTCGGTCGGGCGGTCGGTCCGTTGCAAATCTTGCGTCGCGAACTACTTCCTCAGTTTTCAACCGATTCCCATAAAACTTGGCACAGATGTGTGCCTTGGGTTGTAGATGTGCAAGACGTATTTTTTGACAGTACCCAAAAGTACGTTGCCATGGTAACGGCATATTATGGGCAAAAATGGGTACAAATCTTGCGTCGCGAACTACTTCCTCAGTTTTCAACCGATTCCCATAAAACTTGGCACAGATGTGTGCCTTGGGTTGTAGATGTGCAAGACGTATTTTTTGACAGTACCCAAAAGTACGTTGCCATGGTAACGGCATATTATGGGCAAAAATGGGTACAAATCTTGCGTCGCGAACTCCTCCCACAGTTTTTGATCAATTTTTATGAAATTAGGTACAGATGTTCATCTGAATATGTTAATGTGCAAGACACATATTTCCGCAGTGGCAAAAAGTGCGTTGCCATGGTAACGGCATGTTGTTGGTAAAATATAGGGCAAAATGCTTCATGGCAAAACTGCTTCATCAGTGTTCTTCCAATTCTCATGGAATTCATATTGAATGTTTGTCTTAGGATATAGGTCAGCATGACACATTTCTTGACAGTGACAAAAAGTATGTTGCCATGGTAACAGCTCACATATTATGAGCCAAAATGATGGAAAATTTTGTGTTGCAAACTACTTCCTCAGTTTTTGCCCAATTTCCATGAAACTTGGTACAGATGTGTGCCTTTGGTTGTAGATGTGCAAGACGCATTTTTCGACAGTACCCGAAAGTACGTTGCCATGGTAACGGCATATTAATGGCAGAAGATCAAGGAAAGATCTTGCGGATTTAACTACTTCCTCAGTTTTTTGACCAAAGCTTATGAAATGTTGTTTTGACCAAAGCTTATGAAATGTTGTTTGGCGGGGGTATAACCAGTCGCTGTAGCGACATTTCTAGTTTTTCTTTCCATCCTTCCTTCTCCCTCTAACCTGTCCCTTTCCTTTGTCTCATTGTTTGTCCTGTCTCTGTGATGGTCTTGTACCTGTATGTGTGTGTGTGCACTTACCCATGGTGTAAAACGAGGACACACATACGAACTTTACATTTAAATCGAGGACACACAGAAAACGGAGGACGTCCTGGGTATGCAGACCATTCCAAACGGTCTGCTTTTGCATGCTTTTGCATGTAGGGGTACGTACATGTTTGTAGGTCCTCGATTAGCATTATTGTAACAAGTCCTCGGTTGGATGGTAATATACGAATGAGTCGTCGGTTGACAAGAGTCCTACTGACACACAGGTCCTCGGTTATGTGGTAAAATTCTTATTGGTAAAACAAGTCCTCGGTTTACACCATAGACGCATATGTGTGTGTGTGTGTGTGTGTGTGTGTGTGTATGTGTGTGTGTTTCCATACCTTTACATTTGTTCTATTGTAAGTTCAATGTATTGAGTGGCCCACATTCCTACAAGCTTGTCTTTTATATGGGTCCCTCTTTTCCATTAACGCAATTATTTTGAACGATGAGTTCCATATTATATGCAATTATTGTTGTAATACATTGTATACATTGTTTTCATTGAATTTGTACAACAGATATGTGTTATTGGAAATAAAATTTCATTTGAATTGAATTGAAAATTGAATCTATCTCATTTTTCATTTCATTCAAATTTGCTGGGAGCTTACTATTGTCTGGGGCAGCATGTGTTTTGTGTGTGATCAATTTTACTATCAAGCTTTCACACCCCAGTCTTCATAAAAATGGTTACAATTACACAAAACAGATGAAATATTTGACAGATCATAGTTTCTATTTTCATATGACACTGTGCATGTGTCATGTTGTGTGATGATTGCCATATCATTTTGACCATCCCTCTGTTTAACTTGCTCCCTAATAGAATAACATCGGTATCTCAGAAGGAGAAAGCCAAACAGCGCCCTCAGGCGTTGAACACGGTAGAGTTGATGCGGGTTGCCAGCTCCTCCCTGGGGATGAGTCCACACCACGCCATGCAGATCGCTGAGAGGCTCTACATCCAGGGCTACATCAGCTACCCCCGCACAGAGACCACACAGTACCCCGCGAACTTTGACCTCAAGTATGGAAAGCAGCATGTTGATTACTTATGAATTATTTTTGCCTCATCAGGACAAAGGCATGAAAAAGTTACCAAGCATTCACTTTATGACAATGTTTGTTTTTAATTCTCCAGGCGTATATGCATAGCTTTTCATTGTTCATGTCTCAATTATATTTATTTCCTATAATTACAAAAGATGTGATAATCGAAGGAACACCCTAGTTGATCAATGCTGTTAACACTGAAATATTTTGATCTTCAGTACTGCCATATTCGAAGTTTTTTGAGATTTTGACAATATATATGTAATCAGAGTATCAATCTTGTTTTGTGTTCAGCCAACTCATTTAAATTTGCAGTTTTCTTTGCTGTAACATCAGCAACGTTATCCAAGAGTACTGTAATATGCAAAAATGTTTTCTGAATTGGGAATTCTAAGAGAACCACAGTGCAGAATTGGAGGAAGCATCATACATTTTCAGCTATATAATGTTTGTACCCACTTCCACTGTAAGTATACTGGTGTTTTATGACACTGCCAGCTGGAAGGTGATCTTAAAGATAAAAATACATTCAAACAGTAAAATTGCAGCAACAGGAAACCAAATAGTCTAAGACATTCATCTATTTAATAGATGAGTCTGTTTCATGAGCTACGTATTTATAGGGTTTAAAATACCTTGATACCAGTTTCTGGAAAGGCTCCAATATCCTTCCCCCCATCTTCAGAGGTACGCTTCGGCAGCAGATGTCGATGCCGTGGAACAGCGAGGTGAGGGCACTACTAGACGGCGAGTTCACCCACCCACGCAAGGGGAGTGATGCAGGGGACCATCCCCCCATCACCCCCATGAGAGGAGCCAGTGAAGGGGAGCTAGGGGGCGAGGCATGGAGGCTGTACGAGTACATCGCCAGGCATTTTGTTGCCACGGTAACCTCTCATTTTTTGCTTTAAGTGGTGTCTAACAATGGTAATGCAGGCATGCTAATTTGCTTTTTGCATTGGTTTGAAACAGTTATGCTCTCGTTTACTCTCTGTGCTACAGATGATTATGTAGTTTTGGCATATTTGCCCCTTTGTTTGCCGAGGTGCTTTGCTGTAATTTTGCCTAACTTTTTCTTCAGCAGCCATTGAATCCGTCCAAATGTGACTGGATAGTGAGTTAAACAAACCCGCCCTTTAGCAATGTTCCTGGAACCAACATAAGGCCATGGTAATGCAGTCAAGATTAAAAGGATTAGGTAATCTGTATTCAGTCAGAGACTCTAACTGTATGGCAATTATCATCCAGATGGCTGTGGCAATGGGCAAAGAAAACACTCCAGGGGACCTGCCAGTTGGCAAACAAAGTACTGAATGGGTTATTAGTGTTTAGGTGGGTAGCACAAACTGGGCAGCCTGAAGGTTGTAGAGGTCACAAAAAAACGGAAACATCCAACCTCAGAGAGTGAAAACATCGATGATATAGTAAATAATTGTGGTGGTGGTGGTGGTGATGATGATGATAATGAAGCATTGCCTTGTATCCAATCACACTAATTCTGAAAAAGCCATGCTTTTTCTTATGCTGCTGTGGAGAAATCAATGACTGCTTGAATGTGAACATCATGATCATTTGGATTACGTTTGAAGAATTGGCCTGTTAACATGGATTTGAACTTGTGGAACAAATGAAGCATTAATTTTTTTCTCCATTTTCAGGAATAGGCTGTCTTTCAGAATCATGGTCAATTGAATTTTAGCAAGAATATTGAAAATATAGTGTGCTGTTATTCCACCTGTAGTTCATCTGGGACTTTGCTGTTTTTTCTTTATTTTACACATGTCTTCCAAAATGTTATCAAAACTTATAAACACAAGACCCATGACAACTGTTTCCTTTTTCCCCCAGTGTACAGGCACTGTTGTTAATACTGTCTTGTCTTATTAAAAATGTCATAATTTTACATTTGTCCATGCATGATACTTATTTCCTACTGAAAGAAATAAGCTGGAAGAACTTTACAGAGGCAATCATTTGACCTTTGAACTCTGTGATCTTCTGTCCTTTGGAACCGTCACACAGGTGAGTCCCGACTGCCGGTACCTAGTGACCACCATCCGTCTGGCGATCGGCAACGAGGGTTTCACGTGCACCGGGAAGACCCTGATCAGCGAGGGCTTCACGGCCGTCATGCCCTGGCAAGCCCTTAAGGATGAGGAGAATCTTCCCAACGTCAGCAAGGGTGACATCTGCTCCATCGATGAGGTATCTCTTATGATTGTATCTATGTGACCGTGCATCACAAAACCAACAAAGAGTCGCACCCCTTGATTTTACGTGAGGACTCAAAAGTATAATGGACTGACCGAGTCAATCTTGAGTTCACACTTTTCCAGAGTGTCTGCTTTCAATCCAATATCTAGATAGGTTAGGGTAGTCCATTTGATTTGAATTATACATCATTTCAAAACTTAGAGTCTGCTCTTTCAGAATCTGCCCTTAACTAAAAATCCATGTCTGGCGACTTTTTGCTGATTATGTGATGCAGGGTCACATATATGACATTTTGGTGAAAATCACTTTTTTGGATAAATGGTTAGATTATCAGTTAAGTGATGTCCTGTCCAAATCCTAGCGGTCATACACCAAAAATGAAGCCACCAAGCCATGTCAAAGGAAAGGCTCTCCCACTTGATACAGTGCTTTGGCTGCCATGTTTTCTTGCTCTTCTGAACATTTAACATTTTGTAGATTCGAGGTCTTGTCGCCCCAGCGACCATAAGTCAGATAATCGCCCAAGTTGAAAGTCTTTTCAAGTCCTCTTCTCTTTATATTCCATTAGTTAAATCCCTCATAAGTTAAATTTTCTCTAAGTTGAAGCTATTTCTTCAGTCTACATAGATTCAACTTTAATCAGCAAAGCTGACTGAAGAGGCAGCCGATTTTTATATATCTTCCTTTTCCATTTAACCCCAGGCTAAGCTGAGTGAGAGGCAGACCAGCCCCCCAGACTACCTGACTGAGAGTGAGCTCATCTCCCTGATGGAGAAACACGGCATCGGGACGGACGCCAGCATCCCCGTTCACATCGAAAACATCTGCCAACGTAACTATGTGAAGGTGGAGAGTGGGCGTCGGCTCATTCCCACGCGGCTTGGCATCGTGCTGGTCCACGGTTATCAAAAGGTAAGCCAAGAGACCTTTTACAATTGTGTAAATAACACTTCAGTTTTAACCCCTTTGTCACAGTTGTCAAAAAGACATAAAACCACTTGTACCAGCAAAACTGGGACAAAATTTAAAGTCCAATAATCAAAATTATTGTTTTCCTTATATTGACTTTCACAAGGAAATATGAACATATTTCAACACACTTATCTGTTCTCAATGGTAGCTTTTCAATAAATATGTTAACATTGACACGTTGATTTGCTTATGATGTGAATGCCGGCATATGCGTGTTATCCACAAAAGCCTGCGATGCCTCATGAGTACACTTGCTTGCTGCAAAATCAAACATGGCCATAGGATTATGAGACATTTGTGTGACATTTTTGTTGTCAAACCCTGGTCTTGCAATGTTCTTTTGGCAAATGTTTGTTGGATTCACGTAATCAAAGCTTTGCCAAAATGTTAGAATGCATCTTCTTAGTTTCCTCCCACTATGGTAGAGAAGAAATATTGGCGCAAGTAATTCTGCATGCTAGCCAATTCTAGTGAATTTTGCGTGCTTGTAATTTCTTGGATGACATAATTTTCTTGTTTTGTCTGTTTATTTTCTTGTTTGAAATGTTTTATCTCCATACTTGTGCATTATCATGTTGACAACAATTTACAAAATCCAGCTCAAAATTAACCTGTTGAGGACGGTTTGATTCTGCTACAACATGCATTTCACGTAGAAGCTTGCCTGAGTATGCTCGGGACTCATCCTCAATGGGTTAAGCAAAAACATCCACACAACAATTTTTTTCACAATTACAGTATGTTGGGACCAGTGGACCTGTGTTAACTTTACATACCCCCCCCCCCCCCCCCAACAATCAATCAGACAAATAATAAGTCAATGCAAAACGACAGCTCTAATCAGCACCCAGGTTGCACAAAGTGAAGAGAGAGAGAGAGAGAGAGTAAACGCAAGCAAACAAAAAATGCTAAGTTTCTATTAAATGTTATTTTGTATAGTTTTGTTTTTGACTTATGACTTTGCATTGGATGACGTATGAGGAGATTCTCTTTGACTAATGTCAAAATTGAAAAGTTAGAGGGCATCCATGAAAATGGTCTGTAATGACTCATTTGCAGATCGACCCCGACCTCTCGCTGCCCACCATGCGATCAGCCGTGGAGGAGCAGCTGAACCTAATCGCCCTGGGCCGGGCCGAGTACGACTCCGTCCTCAAGCACACGCTGGACATCTTCACCCGCAAGTTCCTCTACTTTGTGGACCACATCCAGTCCATGGACGACCTCTTTGAGGTGTCCTTCTCACCGCTGGCTGCTACGGGCAAGCCCATGTCCAGGTGAGCCCCGTGTGATATTGACTATGGAGTGGGGGATGGTGAGGGCAATATCAAAATTTATTACACAGTCTACATTGATGCTGGTTGGTGATTGGTCATAAAGTCAGGATGTAACTTTTGCAATTAGACTTGACATTTTTATTATGTTTGATTGAATTTGATTTGGTCTCTTAAACTGAGATACTCTAACTGATATAAATCAATGCTAAGGACAAGATTTGGATTAATACCCCCATCTCTCCCAATTGCCCAAATCCTCAAATTCCTCTCAGGTGTGGGAAGTGTCATCGATTCATGAAGTATATCTCAGCCAAGCCGATGAGACTGCACTGCCCGACATGTGAGGAGACGTATGGCCTTCCACAGAACGGCTCCATTAAACTCTACAAAGAGATCCGCTGCCCGCTGGACGACTTTGAGCTGGTCATGTGGTCATCTGGCCCCAAGGGGAAGGTGGGGGAGGAATATGAATGTTTATTTCATCTCTTTCTCTCTCTCTATCTATCTCTTATTTTGTTTCATGTCTTTAGTTCTGTTCCTTTTATATACTCTTGGGTGAATTTCAGGGCTGTGTTTTGCCTCCTGAGTAGAGCTTTTACCTTTTCCTGCAGATACAATGTATGTCATAAGTGTCATGTGTATCTGTCAGATATACTTTCTATGTTGACTCACAACATTTATTTGTGACCGTGCATCACAAAACGAACAAAAAGTCGCACACACTGATTTTGCGTAAGGACTGAAAATAAGTGAAATTGGTCAACCTCGCCGATCTTGACTTTTCCATATTTTCTAAAAGAGCAAGTCTTCTTTGACATTATGCTAAAATTTGGGGTCATAAAACGGGCGGGAAAGTGTGTTTTTATAGCAGTTTATCTCGAACATTTTTGGTAGAAGAGTGTGATTAGGTGTGTCTTTAGAGTCCTTTTTTCATTTCTGAAAAACCTTGTACACACTCTTCACTTTCAACTCTAATAACTTTTGAAAGGATAGTGCTACTGCTTTGAAAGTTGACATTAATTATGGCCAGAATGTGTTAATGAGGCATGCTTAATTTCAGTTTAATGTGATAATCTCTTCATTGTTGTTACTCGGGTGATTTACTTCCTGTTTTTTGTCCCATTCATTGCACAGCCAGTACGGTTTGGTAAAGATTAAACGCTTGAATAGACACTGTACTTTACAGCCTCTTTTCTCAGTTTGCACTTTTCCTGAGTTTGTGCTTTCTTTCCAATGTTTAGATAGGTTAGGAGAGTCCATTTCATTTGAGTTATACATCATTTTAAAGCTTAAAGTCTGCTCTTTCAGAATGTGGTCTTAACTAAAAATTCATGTCTGGCAACTTTTTGTTTGTTTTGTGATGCAGGGTCACATATGTTAGATCTGAACACACACACTCTCTCTCTCCTCTCTCTCACACACACAATCTGTCTCACTGGTTCTATGTTTAATCAGAAAGAAATATATAGAGAAATAAAAATGTAAGCTGTACATGTATGCTAGAGTCCCCAGATATTTGTCCAAGTACAAATATAGGCAGAGTGGAAAGTCACATATTTTGTGCTCATATTGGATACAGGTCATTCTGTTCACTTTACTGTCATATTTGAATGAGCTTTAGCAGCATTCAAGAAAATCAGACGCAGTCACAAGAAGGATTACAATGTTTGCCAGGTAGCATTGTGAAAAGTATGGTCATATTTTCATGCCATAATTTTTCAGTGAAGGTAATGGTGTTGAGATAATGGTTATGCATCACAGTTGACTGGTCAACTTTGTGTTGATATAATGCAATCAGACAGAGCGTAGGCTTAGCATTCAGAGACTGTTATGGCAAGAATCTGTCCCAAGTTTGTGAAAAATCAACTTGTATGATTGTTTGTTCATGTTGTGTGAAGAGTTTTGCGTCATCTCCATGTCAGAGTCCTGAGAAGGGCTGTTTGAATTCTCTTTAACCTGTTGAGGACGAACTGATTTAACTACAACACGCATTTCCCATAGCAGTTGCCTGAGGATACTCGGGAATCATCATCAACGGGTTGCTCTAGAAGTTGCTCGAGAACAAGCGCTGTGCCATAAACTGCTCAGGGAGTCTGACCGGAGTTCTAGGTACTGAGCAGCTGCTCGGTTCCAAGAACTTTTGTCAAGCTCGCTCAGCTCTTGCTGGAAAGAATTCAAACAGTCCTTTTGTAGACTTTTAAATCGTGTCTCTGCAAACTTGCACACATACATACCTCACCATGCAAACCCACACATTCAACAAGAATGCCAGTTTCCAGGCAAAAGTCTGAATTCAGGCCCTTGTAGTATCACAGTTCAGATCCATTCATCTACAATGTAGCTTCATTTAAAAGTATTTTTCAGATCCTCTCTTTCATTCCAACAGGCTTCAGTATCACTGTATTCAAACAATATGTTCGAGTTGCTCATGTTTCTGTTTGCATTGGACTGGCAAAGGCTGTCGTATCTTCAAGCTATATGCTTATTTGACGACAGTCTTCTGCATTCACACTCCCAATACCTGCGCCATAATTCAGTCAGATCATTTGATTCACTATATCCCGTGTAGTTCCCAGTTGACGTGTTCTCTTATTCTTTTCTTCAATCTGTACACGTATCTATCTCAGTTATGTTCAGATGTATACACTGTATGTTTTATTGTCTTGAATATAAAAAGAAATTACTGTATTTCATTTGTAACATATGTTTAATGCAGACATTCCCAATAAATTGATTTGAATTAAAAAAAGAAATATCTAGACAAAAAAATAAATAGATTAAAAAAAATGATAATAATAAACTTTCTCTGTGTCTCTCCCAACCCCCCCCCCCTCCCGCCCCCATCCTCTTCCCAGAGCTACCCAGTGTGCCCATACTGCTTCACCAATCCTCCTTTTGCCGAGATGAAGAAGGCCCAGGGGTGCAATGCATGTACCCATCCCACCTGTCCCCACTCCCTAACCATGCTAGGCGTGGCTCAGTGCATTGAGTGCGACGAAGGGGTGATGGTTCTCGACCCCTCCTCCGCCCCAAAATGGAGACTGGCCTGTAACAAGTAAGTTTTGTGTTTCCAGGTCGCATGACCTTCTCTCTCTTTCTTTCCATACGCCGTCCGTACTAATCCGCACTAATCGTCCACAGACCCCACGTTCACATTGGTCTCCGTGGTACGGGGAAAGTCCCATGCTGTGGGACTTTCCCCTCAGAAACCAAAATGTGAATGCTCTCTAGGACCTGTCCCCCCGTCCCCTCGAAGCAAGTCGAGTTCGGGGGCAAGATTTAGAGGGGAGAGTGACCTAGGGGGGCAATAATTGATAGATTCAGCTGTATTCATCAAATGTGTGCGTGCCTGATGCCTAGTTTCGAGTCGGTGGCAGAGCTTGCCCTACTGTATTAAAGCCCCAATTGCCCCTGCTGCTTGAGGACAGTCAAGATAGCCAGTGTGGACGGTCAGTCGTAACAAAGATAAGATCTCTGGTGACTCTCCCCTCAACGCAGGGTCAAATGTGCACCATCTTTGCACTGTCTGTGGAATCCTTCCCATCGACATATTTTGAGGGAAGGGATGATGTGATTAACTGGACATGAGTTACACTTACTAGCACCACTGTAAATGAGCACCAAGTACTTATCAACACTGGCACGATTCTCACCCATGGAGTGCACACAACCAAGGTACATCTTCAATAATCTTCAGAATTAATGAGGCAGATAGATTACCCGATAGATGAAGAAGAAGGAGAAGAAGAAGAAGGCTTCTCATAACAGTGTCGCTATTTCATTTCATTTCATTTCATTTATTTGGCAAAATAACATCTTGCCGGTCATTACAAAGAAACAAATACATGCCAGGACTCCTAAGAAGCAATTGTTGCTGGAGCCCTCAAACCAAAAAAGATTAAATACTGTACATTTGCAATTGAGAAACACAGCCAAGGCATTAGACATGGGTGCTATCTCTTTTCAAGAGAACAATAAGCAATTTTTGCTAATCTGAAAGAGAGACAGAAATTTGTGTGACCACTTTTTAAAAATTGTACGTATTCACCAAGTTAAGGACATTTAAAATATTCTGTTACTTAAGAAGTAAAACAAAAATCAGATATGAACAACAGAGACCTCACATAACATTTTTTTCCCTTTACCTCACAAAGCACTCAAACTTGAATTAATTATTTAAACAAGAAAGTATATCACCAAACCACAGAAAAATGGTGTAATGATATCAATTATATTACACCACATGGTAACTTCATTCAGGTGGGTCATATTCAAGACATTCCCTGAACTCTGAATTTGGACAAGAGGAAATAGAAATACAAAACTGTTTTTCTGTAAAAAACACCCTTTTTTTCTCCCTCAGCAAATCCCTGTGTTGTCCAATCTTATGTGTTTGTTTTTCTTTTGCCTTCAATGTTTCTGTCTTAATCATGGTATGAACACGACAGGTGGCATGTACTATCAAATAAATGTTGCTATCTACGGAAACACTTGGAGAGTTTTATTGCAAAATGAGCTACAAAGCGCCATTTTTAAACACTTCAAAATAAGTCCATTGTCAGATAGAGGAAACTTAAACCTTTTCCAGTAATACCTCACTTGTGACAAAACAAGGAATATTCTATGTAGAAGTTAAATTAAAAACATCCTGTATTATCTTGTTACTTTCTTTGTTTGTTTGTTTTTTGCAGCTTTAATCACAAATATCTCAACTTAACAAGAATGGAGTTTGCTCTTTTTGTGATAAAACTCTTCACTTGTAATCATGCATTCCACGGGCTAATCTTGTAAACATGCCAAAGGGCTACAAGCCCACATGTTGCCTTTCTCAAAGGGGCAACCATTAAAAACTCTTTATCAGAACAAGTTAAAATGAATGGGTATCTGCCTGTGTGCAGTCTGGAGCCTTTAGCCAAATGCCATTCGAGGAAGCAGTGAGAAGTACAGTTGAACCTCTCTTATCCGGCCTCCCTTTATCCGGATCTCTCTATTATACGGACGCAATCTCGCCGTGATTTTTTTTTTTTTTTTTTTTTTTAATAATTACGGGAGGAAAGGGGGATTCCCAACTCCTTGAGAACTCCTACACAAACACACATGGATTACATATTACTTCCAACATTAACATACACCTCTATTTTGGGGTCTGTTACTGAGTGTAACAATGAAAAGGTTGCAGTATACACATTACTACATGTGGTACTACAATGGGCTACATCAGTACATGTGTATGTATATGTACATGTATAAAGCATTGAGTCTCCCGTATCCGGCCAAATCCCTTATCCGGATGAGCCCCGGTCCCGACTTGTCCGGATACGAGAGGTTCAACTGTACATGAATCTCGTCTCGGGGCATTTCATGAAGCGTTTTGTCAGATATTTATCCTGATAATCTGTTATAAGCTACTACTGAATTCCTTGCATATGATTGGCCGAGAGCAATTTGTCCAACAACTATGTCAGACAAAACTCTTCTTGGAATGCCCCCCTGATGTCCTGTGTGATCTAGGAATAATACCTGTCACGTCATACCATTTTCGTGAGCCCTTGTATTTTCCTCAACCAAGCAACTTCACATTAGAGAGACCTCACAGAGTGAACTTTGGTGAGTTCATCAATGAAAAAATGATTTCCTGTTTTTAACGCCAAACTCTGCTATGAACTATGAATTATTCTGTCTGTGTGGTGTGCTCTGACGGGCACCACCCATTTACCACAAGAAGGACAAATAATCGTAACATTTTATGACATTGTTTGCACAGTGAAGGTGAGGGGAAGGGCGAATGAGCCAAAATGAAACAAATGATGGCAACTCTAAGTCAACAAAGTTCCACACCCAGAAAGCTATTAAACACAACAAAACAAGGGCGGGTATACTTTATAAAGTTCATACACTTTTATCATGCTTGGTATGATTTCTCACCACCGTTGAGAGGAAGTCAGCTTGGAGGCAGAATATTAAATGTGAAGTGTGTGTGTGTGTGTGCGTGTGTGTGTGTGTGTTAATGTTCCAGCTTTAACATCATCAGGAAATGGCGACCCATGCCTGGTTACACCTACCTGCCCACTGGAATAAAATTGATGGAGTGATGTTGATTTTGATATGAGAGGGGAAAAATGTTACAGGAAGTCATGCAAAGGGCATTTTGGGAGCCAGCAGCATTTACTGAAGAAGCTCTGAACATCAGTATGTTAATCGATTCATAGGCATGCGTCTGTGATGCATGGCGTGCCTAGCTAGGTGATGATATTTTTATTGAGCCATTCGTCGTGCGGAGTGAATTCAAATTCTAAGAGAACATGTCGAGGGGATGACATAACAGAAGATGGTGTGCTTTCATCTTTGTTGCTCTCAGTCTCTCTCCTTGTGTGTGTACTTCCTGCAATTAAAAGAGTTGCAAAGTTTAATGTTTGCAAACAATCCCCAAATGACTGCAAAGTGGCACCACGCATCCATATTTTCACAGCAGAATGTGTCGTTTTTATGAGGATTGAGAAAACAGATGGCAAGCAGCAATTTTACTGGTAACAGTTGACCTCCATTTTGTTTTTTTATATTTTTTTTTTTTTTTCAAAATTGAGGCTGGGATTTTTTTCTTGCTGGTGCCTACACAAGATTGTTGAATATCTCCTTGAACATTACCTCTCTTTCGGGTGCAATGGTAACGATATTTGGTGGGAAAACTTTTGATTATTCATGCGAGCGTTCCCCGATTATCTTAATGCCTATGCCTGTGTTGGTGTGAAGGGATGAATGGAGGGGCAGATTTAACCAAAAGCACTTTAAGAAACGTCTTTGATAGTGACAGAAAAGAAGAGTGGTTTTTGTTTGTTTGTTGGCATATTAGCAAGACTATTAAAGAGAGCATGCAATTATTATTTTGTTGTAGCTTTGCTTCGTTTTCGTTTTCGTTTTGTTTTTTGGTCTTGCTAAGTTTTTTGCTTTGTTGTTGTTGCTCCAGACAAACTTGCTGCCAGTTAGGAAATATGCTGGTAAACAGACAAACTAACAAACTAATTAAAAACAAAAATCAGACATTAGAAACAAACAAACAACAAACACTCTCACTAGTAAAAAAGAAAAAAAAATTGATGCGACAGCACTACCCGCTTACACCACAAACGCCAGATATTTTTTCCCTGTCTTGCCATGCATGCTGTGTTGCACTGTCTACTTGTTTGTGTCATTTTTTTTCCCCACATTTATTGCCATGATGGCCTCTAATGACTCTCGTAATATATCAGCAATACGTATACTGGTATCATTACACAAGCTACCTGAATTTGAAATGGCAGTCAAAAAAAAAAAGAAAGTAAAATGTGCAAAAATTTCACACACATGTCTATGGACATGATATTAATCTGGCACACAAAGGGTCAACCCTATTCTAACTGAGAGGGGGTCAAATTAACCCCCCTCGACATTTCGCGGCACGATTCTGCAACGCGCAAAGATTTTGCCGCGTTGTTTCATGCCTTTTTTCATTTAAGTCTCCTGCATATTTTGAGACCAAATTTGCGATGTCCGAGTACACCGTTATGAAGTTACGTAATGTTTTGCATATGCATGTCAACCTGAAAACAGCTCAAATTCATGATATCGTGTGCAAATCCAATGCAAATTGTGGGGGTTTTTTGTTTAATTGTCATAAATTAGATTATTTCAACTTTAAATCATTGAAATTAATCAATTCTAATGTAGATAAGCTTGAAAAAGTGACTGCAACAAATTTTGGAAAAAAAACAATAGAAAACAAAAGGTCAAAAAAGCAATAAAATACATAAGAAATTAAAACAATAAAAAACAAAAGAAATTGATTATGATTGTGCTATCTTTTTTACAAGAAAATTGTCTAATGTGTCTTGAAGAATTCTGACACAAAAATTTAGCAATCCTTCAGTCTTTTTAATGGAGTTATAGGTGAAATACGATTTCATGCATACATTTGCATAATTAATTTACTGAAAATAGAAAATCAAAATTTTTGTATGGTATGACCATGTAATCTTGTAGTTGACGTCCGGCTCTATGTTCAGGCAAAATTTTGCAGCAATTATGCCATCAGCGGCCGAGATCTGAAGGGGGGGGGGGTTCAAATTGACCCCCCCCCCCCAGTAAAAAAACTTGGTCTCAAATAGCCGAGTTAGAATAGGGTTAAAGGAAAAAAATGACTTCAAGAGTGAAAGGTGTGTATTTTTCATGGACATCATAGAATAGCTACACAATCATGTACACGTAACTCGGAGATAGATATGGAGTTGTTATCTTTCTAGGGTGAGAATTTTACATGATGCATCTTCCATCTGTCCTTTTATAGTGGACATATTTGAATAGTCACGTGACAAAGACCTCACTGTGGTATAAGCCTCCATTTTGCCATATTTGGCATTGAAGAAACAGAGAACATTTTTATTTTCCCCGTTTAAATATGCAGTGCATAATTAAAATCCGGGATTTTAAGTGCACGTCATGTGTATGGTGCAAGTGCCTGATAATGTCACAAAAAACAAAGCAAAAAAAAAAAAAAAAAAAAAAAAACAGACAAAAACAAAAACGAACAAACAAACAAAACAATACAACACACACAGATGATCAACAAGTTATTAGTCCTTACAAATTTCAAAACTATGTACTTCAGTTGTACAGGATTTCTTCAACTTTCCCTGAATGATTAGAAAAGTATTAATAGCTGAGCAGTCACAAAACTGGCATTATTGAAAAACAAAGTTTTTATTAAGCCTTTTTATCGTAGTTGCGCAGAAGAGTAGGCATTGATAAGCACAACAGACCGGTATGAAACACCACAGCAACCATCTAAAAATGAATATACATTGTATAAATGAATGTTAGAAACGAACAGATGCACACAACACCTCCAAAGAAGGACGGACAGACAGACAGACAGACAGACACGAATAAAGTTTTGTCCTAATAGTCCTGGGTGATTCCTCTGTGGAGATGCACCTTGTGCTGCAGCTTGGTTGCCTTTCTTTTAAAGTTACGGCTGCAATCATCATTCACTTCAAATTACAAAGTGAATTCACAGAACAACTGACATTGTGTTGGTAATGAAACCATTAACTTCCAAGGGCATGCTGGGGGGGGGGGGGGGGGATATAGATGTTTGTGTCCCAGGTTGGTATACAGGTTGGTATAAATTATACTGATGCCATTTATGAAATGTGTTACACCTTTCGCTGTTTTACCGCTCGTTCATTTGTGCCTTTTTTATGCCTCCGCCACGAAGTGGTGCCGGAGGCATTATGTTTTCGGGTTGTCCGTCCGTCCGTCCGTCCGTCCTTCCGTCCGTCCGTAATGAATTTTGTGGACAAGGTAACTATCAAAACCTGTTGAGGTATCCTAATGAAACTTGGCATGTATGTGTATTAGGGGGTGAAGTTGTGCCTATCAACTTTTGGGTGCACATGCTCAAGGTCAAAGGTCAAAAGGTCAAGGTCAAATACATAAAATTTCACTTTTTCCACCATATCTACTGAATGCCTGAAGATATTTTCTTGAAACTTAGTGTATACATGTATTACCCAATTAAGATTCTCTGGTGAAAGTTTGGGTCATGAGGTCAAAGGTCAAAGGTCAAAAGGTCAGGGTCAAATACATGAAATTTCACTATTTTCGCCATATCTATTGAATGCCTGAAGATATTTTCTTGAAACTTAGTGTATACATGTATTACCCAATTAAGATTCTCTGGTGAAACTTTGGGTCATGAGGTCAAAGGTCAAAAGGTCAAGTAAAAATATCAAAACTTCTTTTTTTTCTCCGTGCCTTGGAAAATTGTTCAAGGTATCTTCATGGAACATAGTATATACATGTACTGACTGGAAGTGATTATCTAGAGAATGTAGGGTTCATGGGGTCAAAGGTCAGGGGTCAAAGGTCAAGTGCAACACTTCAAAATTTTACTATTTCCCTCATATTTATGCAATGCCAGCAGGGTTATTATTTTTTTACACTTGGTGTATGCATGTGTAACCTAATAGAAATTCTCTGGAAAGTTTTTTTTTTTTCTTCTTTTTTTGCCTCAAAGGTCAAAAGGTCAAAGATCAAGTGAAAGTGCTGAACTAACTTTTTCCTCCGTATCTCTCGAAGTGGCTCAAGTTATCTTGAAACTTAGTACATATCGTCAGTTGAGAATGATAAGGGCGTTAAGTTGTCACAAAACCCATAGTGTTCAAGATAACTTAACACCCTTCTCATTCTCAACAGACGATATTATGCGTGTTCTACCTGAAAGTGATTATCTTATGAATTTTAGGGTCAAGGGCCAGATGAAAATGGTAACAATTTACTATTCAATTCAGAAATTGCACTTTTTCTCCACACCTGTACCTTGAAAATTACTCAATGCCTAAATGTATGAATGGGTCAAAGTCAAGTTAAAGTCCTTAAATCCCTAGATACATGCTCTCCTATTCATCCAATTAAACCTAGGTCAAGGAAGGTGAACATTCAAGACATTTGTGACAAACTTGTCATTTCAATATTTTGCCAATTTTGTGAAAATGTAATCACACATTGTCCACATGTACTATCTAGACCTATTGGAAAAATCATGCATTATGGCGGAGGCATACCAGTCGCCAAAGCGACATTTCTAGTTTTTTTTTTTTTTTTTTTTTTTTTTTTTTTTGGTCATTTTCACTCATTTTCTCATTATGAACTTACCGAGTCTGAGAAAGAAGACAAATATCTACTACAAGTGTGAGACCTGTGCTGGCCTCGATGATTGGCGCCCTCTGTTGTTTTTCAAGTATAGCTGTCACATCACGAAATCGTCGCAGACTTCTTAATATTGCAAAATGTATGGACTGCATAAGCGATGTGCTTTTTAAAAGGCAGCTTAAAAATTTGCACTGTCACTTGTTTTTCAAATATATTCAAAGCCATGCCACGAGAAAGGTAAACAAAATGTCAAATATGAAACCGCCACGCTAAGCTTTTCACAGGCATGGAAACCTTTTTACAGTTTCATGTCATTTGACGGTATAATTGCCACCCACTTGAGCGGGAAATATTCACAAAGATGCCTAGAATGTGTCAAAAATTTAGTTACGTGTGATACATCACAATAGGAGAATCGAGCCACGAGACGGGATGACGGCGTTTATTCTATCGAAAGTGGCTATGCCGCTAATATTTGAAATTTAAATTGCGATGGATTTTTTTGATAGAGTAAGAACTACGTGGAACAACGTGTTTTCCGGAGTATTGGAGACGACTTTACTTGGTAGCTCTCTTCATGCTTGTCTTACCAATTATATTGTCTTCTGCTGCTGCTCTCTCTCTCTCTCTCTTGGCAATCTGTGTATTTCCTTCCCGAAATGTCAATCCTTTCTTTCGATTTTGATTCCGTTTGTTTGTATCTTGAGAGCGCGTCAGATTGAAAGCCCAACAACTCACAAAACTTTAGCAATAGATGTTTTGTTTGTTTTTTGTTTTTTCCAGTTAACATGTGTTTGAAATTTCCCTTGTCTTTCTCTATCTCGCCCCTTACGGAATTAAATACACGATTCAAATGAAATTGCGCTACTTTCATAATTTTTCATGGTGGTGAAAATAACAATGAAAGTGTTAACAATGATTATGATAGCAATGCAATGATGGCGATAATCGTGACTAACTAAATAGAGGAATTGATGATAAATGATTTTGTCTGTGGTATTGCTATTGCTATTGTTATCGTTGAGGAATTATGGTAACGATGATAATGACTTTAACAATGGTATTGCTGTTGCTATTTCTATCATGAATTGATTATTAAAATAATGATAACGCTTTATTTCTGCAGTGATGATAATATTTATCATTATTATTATTAATATGCATCTGCGGACGCATTACGTAGTGCAACTTTGTCGCAGTCTTTGCAAAGTACAGAAACCGCACAGTAAGCATTACGAGATTATTTTGTAAGATACAAAATGATGTGTTCCGTTAATTGACTCTGTGTCCTCCTCCCACCACCTCCAACACCTCTTCTCTTTGCGGCGTTGTCAAGGTGCAACATCATCATGAACGTGTTCGAGGACGCGCACAAGGTGACCTTGTCCGAGGGGGAGACGTGTGAAAAGTGCGAAGCGTCCATTCTCAACGTGAACTTTAACAAGGTGAGTGCAAAGTCGACGGGCACATTACTACAGTGCATACCCAATATAGCGAGCACGTTGTAATGAAACCTCACTACAAGAAAGTAGAGATACATGTTACAAGGAAGTAGAAGTTCAGATCCCAAAATTATTTCTTTTGTCAACTTAATTGTTGTGCTAAAACGAACATTTCTGTATATATGACGAAAGAAAACTGCCAATCCTGAGGATCTCGTTGTAATGGGAGTCGCCTGTACCAACATTGCCCCGGAAGGATAGTGCGTCCCCGCGCAGTCTTTGCCTTCGTGGCCTAACTACTTTTGTACCTTGCTCGTTTTTGTCGGAGTGTCATTATTTTATCAACAGTTGACAATAGGGTCGCTTACATTATTGTAGCACATTCATGTGGTTGAAAAAGGAAAAACAAATATAGAAATGCGAATATTTCTGGTCAAAGCTGACAAGGATGGTGGAAAGGCAGAAAGAGGCATGATGAAAGAAGGTGAGACGATGGTGACGAACTTACATGATGTGGATAATGTTGGTGATAATGATGTTTGATGTTGGTGATGGTGATATTTGATGTTGGTGATGATAATGTTGGTCGTGATGTTGGCGGTGACAGTGATGATGATGCTAATGTTGGTGATGGTGATGATAAAAAGAATGGTTGATGATGGTGTTGATGGTGATGGTGGTAGTTGGTGATAATGGTGATGCTGATGATGATGATATTGGTGGTGGTGAGGATGATGATGATAATGATGATGTTGGTGGTGATAGTGATGATGATGCAGATGATGACCGTGATCAAATGCATTAAAGCAACTGCAAAAAGGAGAAAAAGCCGGAAGGATTCAAGATACAGTGTCGCCATATGACGTCATGTCTGGGGGAAAATGAAACGAATGAACAGAATGATCTCCTAAAGAAAAAAAGAAAAAAAAATGCTCCTCACTATAAAACAGAAAAATAAAAAAATGTTTTCAGTAGGAGAGTTTGGAGAAACCATTCGGAACAGAAGAAATAAAAGAGCAAGTCAGGCGGAGATAGATGATTGCGAGAAATAAAGGAAAGACGGAAATTATAAGAATGAGACGAAACGAAAACCAATATTTTGTGATCCCATACCTCAAGGCCAGAATTGGCAAACAGCGAAACGAACAATATGAATGTGACCTCTTGAGAAAGATCAAGCGAATAAGATGTCTTTGGTAAAAGTCTGCTCTAAGTTGGAATGGTGTGAAGTGACTGTGACCGTTTCCAGCGTTTCGAGATTAGTAGAAATTTATCTCGAAATATGAGATAAAATTTTGGAGTCCGCGGTATGGGTGCAGTATGTGTGTGCTTGTGATAACGCGTAATGATCACTTGCCGTAACGCGAACTTTTTTTAATCACAAAAGGTGGCCAGCTACATGACAGTATCGGCCCGTATCCAGGCACTTACCCCCTGGGCAACCACCCTCCGGATAACTACCACCCGGATAATTACCCACCAGGTCTATTCCCCCTTAGGGCAACTACCCCCCGGACAACTACCCTCCTAGGGCAATCACCCTCCAGGGCCATTACCCCCTAGGACAACTACCACCCGGTCATCTACCCTCCTAGGGCAACTACCCCCAATGGCAATTACCCCTAGGACATCTACCCCCCAGATAATTACCCCCTTGGTAACTACCCCCTGGATGACTACCCCCCGGATAACTACCCCCCAGATAACTACCACCCGGATAGCTACCCCCTGGATAACTACCCCCAGGATAACTACCCCCTGGATAACTACCCCCCCCCCGGATAACTACCCCCTGGGTAACTACCCCCCGGATAACTACCCCCTGGATAACTACCACCCGGATTACTACCCCCCCCCCCCTTAACCATACCCCGAACCCCCCCCCCCCCCCCCCGCCCCCGAAAGTTACCACCCGTTGTAATTTTTCCATAAGTTCATAACACCATATCAGAAGATGCACCTTTCTCTTACACTGTCATCATTTACTCTTTTGGCTTGCCATTTTCTACCGTTATAACACATTAGACGATAAACATAAGAAAAGGAGAGTTGATTGCACTACAATTCATATTCCCTTAACATTAGCGAGGGACCCTTCGATTAAAGCCATAATTTCTGATAGGATCCGGGCACGGTTTTATAAAAGTTATCAGTCCTGATAAGCTGTCAGTTCCACACAATCATCAATCGTTGTAGGTCGATCAAAGCAGGTCCATGGTAACAAGTCAGTGACTCGAGCTTATCAATCAAGCAGAACCCATGGTTTTATTGAAATTATTAGAGACTAACAAGATGTCATAACTGGCAACTTTTATCAAACGGTGCCCTAATCTGTCATAAGAGTAAAATTACAGCTTGTTTTACATACAAGTAGAATTGTGCTAGTTTTCAAATTAAATGTTCTCGACACTGAAATCAAGTTCAAATATAAGTTAGTCTGATTAGAAAGAGTAAAATATTACGAGTTTAACGGTATTTTTTTTATTTTTTTTATTTATTTTTTTTTTTACAAAACACCCCTAGTTGTTAACGAAGTCTTTTGTCCTGCACCCTCTTTTTGAATAGATCATAGAGAGTTGTAGTTGACAGAATCCTTTTTGCATTATAGGGCTGCTCTGTTTTATCCCGGCCATTTCAAGAGTATTTTTTTTTTCACAAAAATTTGAAACCTTCTTGGAATAACATGCTCTTTAATATTTCGTAAGCGGTTTCTAATCATCTCACCCAAAAGATGTTTAAAACCTGAAGTTAGGTCTCGACTAAAACCAGACGATATGAAAAAATGTTTGCTTTGTTGTTTTTTTTTTTTTTCCAATTCAAATAGCAAACGTTGTTCGAAAATAAAAATGAGAGACGTAATTTTCTGGGGGAGAGTTACTGTAAAAGGGGTGATTGGTTGGAGCCTAATTTTAATAAGGAGTAATTGTCAAGGGAGGTATTATGCTCCGCGGTGATCATACCAAGGAGGTGACAATCTCTTCCCACATCCTTGATAAGTACTAGTTGTTAATGCCCAATGATGCAGTAGGGCAATTCTGAAATGAGTGTTAACGGTATAACAGTAAAATAGTTACAAAATTGATGAAACAATGCAAAGAAAGCAAATTAAGACAGAGACGAAGTACACAAATAAAGATACAGTGAACTCCCGTTACAACGAACACGGTTAAAACGAAATTTCGTTATAACGAAGCAAAACTTCTGGTCCCAAAATTATCGCCATTAAAGTCTATGGTACAAAATTCGCTTATAACGAAGACGGTTATAACAAAATTTTCGTTACCACGCAGTCTTTTCTGAGCGCCACTGACAAAGGAAAACAAAAGAAATGTGCTCCTTTACAACGAAATGCGGATCGCATTCGAAAATGCGTAGCGGAACAAGCATTTTTATAGCGTCTCTGCACGCATGAGCCAACGCTTCACGTCATTGTATGTTCACTCCGTGTATCACGCACAGTTTCCGAGGGGAAGTTGCGTTATTGTAATACAATAATCTGAATTCAGATAAGGTGTGTTTCATTGTTCCGAAGTCCTTTGATACAAAACACACAGATTTTGATACAACTAAATGTCCGTAATAGTTCGGAAATGAAATATTAAGCACATTTTGGCGTTATTCCAAATTTTCGTTAATCCCATGATAAAATATGGTTCTTATTCTTATACGGTTCGTTAGTCCGAAAATGATAGGAATTCAAAACGTTCGTTAATCGGAACATTACAAAAAGAATCGTTAATCCATGGTGGAAAAAGGTGAGTACACTAACAAAACTTAAGAATTGCAATCCTTATAATCGTCTTAAGATAGATAAATCTTCGAAATAACTAACCTGTCTATTTTTTTTTTTTCATTAACAAACTTTCTTCGGAATAACGAACCTTATTTCATTTCGGATGAAAAAGCCTTCGGAACAACGAACTTTCTGAATAGTGAACCTTTCTCATTTTTTTTTTTTTTTTTGATTTATAGTTAACCTTCAGAATGACGAACCTCATTTCATTTTCAGATCAACGAACCTTCGGAAAATGAACAATATATTATTTTAACTTAAATTATGAACTTTCGGAATAATGATCCTTCGGAAATGCGAACCTTCAGATAAACAAACCATCGGAATCCCGGGAATGACAAAACTTCGGAATAAGGAGCCTTCGGAGTAACGTAGTTAATAATAATAAAAAAAGAAAATAAATAAAAAAATAACCTTTGGAATAGCGAACTGTAACCAAATCCTACACCGTCATTTTCTACACATGTGTGACAACACAAACAACTTTATGCTCTTTTTAAAATGTAATATTTAAACGAAATTAAAAAAGTACTCTCCCATTTCACATAGCTTTCCAACGTATGATGAGGATTCAACAAACAGAAATTTATTTTTATGCGTGGTTTCCTTCTTTTCGTTATACATTGCATATTATTACAACGATATTTCGCTTTAAAAAAAACCAAACAAAACAAACAAACAACAAACTGTCGGTCCTGGGTATTTCGTCCTAACGGGAGTGCAATGCACATGAACACACACGAGATAAATCCCTTGTAATGAGAGAAAGAGGAAAGGTGAGTAATGAATGACAGGAATAGACTACCTTCACGGTACATGGACAGAGAAAAGCGAGAGGGAAGAGGAAGATGATGGGTCAAAACCAGGGCACGTGAGGCATGAGATATAAGCTCCTCAAAGTAAAGAAGTGTTACATGGAGTTGTGGTAAACGATAGACGATTGTGGTTAAAAAACAAATGCTAAAAGTGAAGTGTAACATTTCTTCAAAATGTCTT